>NW_024752134.1:0-22127 GCF_018991925.1 Homarus americanus
ACTTCATGTATGCCATTATGCCAGGCCATATTACCGTTTAAGTAGTGCAAATACAGTATATATCGGATTTAATGGAATCCAATATAACAAATTCTCGATTTAGCGGAGGCATTTTCCATTATTTTCACTTGATTTAGTGAACTAGTTCACTAAATCAAGATTAATCAATACATTCACACCTACTGAGACACCTCTGGCACTTCTGTCTAGGCGACCGACTGATCAACCAGCACCCATGGGCCTAAATGTTCTTTATTTTTACTAGGGGTTTTGGGCTAAGCAGCCTCTGAAGCATGCCTAAGAAGCATTCCAAAACAGAGCAAGAACATTTAGGCCCGTGAGCCTGGTTTGACCAATCGGTCGGCTGGACACAGGTGCCCGAGGAGGTGAATCATAAACAGTTGTCAATTGTTGTGGGAATATTTCATTCACCTCGTAATGATACAATCTTTCTTGTTAAGTTATCGTAAGTAAATGCATGGTTTCTATAATTTGTTTATCACTGTCACCGTCTTCAAATTAGACTACAAGATACATATTTCTCCATCACGTGTTATTTTGATTATGCATGCAACGGGTGTGGGTAAAGGGAGTAAGTCATGTAACTGCTTCGTTAATGTATCATCTGCATTCTCTCCTCCCTCCTGCCATATTTCACTGGATTTGCTGTTATTATTAGTGTTTACTGATATAATATGCTTAACTGATTTATCATGGCATTGTAGCCAGGTTAGACTCATCACAGCAACCACCAGGCTACTGGGCCAAGCTGTGAGGTGTTATTGTTTTCACCTCTTATTTTCAGTAGATATCGTAACTTTCTTAATTTATTTTTGCTCATTTACATGCACACACCGTCCTAAATACATATTGTGAAAAGTAAAAGAAATAATTTGTCCTAAGGGCAAACTTGTATTCAAATGTACAAGTTAATTAAAAAATTTTATGTCTATTGCAAACTTTGGGATGTTTTTACTCAAATTAATCACTATCTTGCAAGAATTCCAGCAATGTAAGTTATTTTCTGTGAAGTCAATTCAGTGACATTTGAAAAGTGAAAACATAAATTCCTCCATTTAACTGACAACTCGCACTTGGTAACCTTCCAGCCTGGCTGTTAACACCTCACCTCACCCCCTCCTCAGCCACAGTGAAGGTAGTTTTAGGCTTTAGTTTTTATCTTATATAATGTCACAGACTAAACTTAGCAGAATATAACTTAAATTACTGGAATCTTTGCAAGATAGTGATTAATTTGAGTAGAAACATCACAGTGGGGTATGCTATAGCGAATCTAATGGTTCTAAAACCTCGTTCGTTATAGCATTAGTTCATTATAGGATTAATCCGTTCCAGGCCCCAAATACAACCACTTAACACTGAACAATTTCTGTGAAATTGTAAAAATCTGTACTTTATCTTACCTTAGTGTTGTTAGTATGCAGGACAGGAGGCAGAGGAGGAGGGGGAGGAGAGAATTATGGAAGAGGTGGAAGGAGAGTGCATCCTTCCTAGCCCTCTTTGGTGACTGTCTTACAGGCACTTTGTCTGTTATTTATAATTTCTTTCTTAGTTTCAAGGGTTATTAGCTTTCTCTCACGCTTTTGACGATTCATTGTTACAATTGTACACTTGTTTAACAAAATAGTTATAAAAATAACACGAATTTCCACATCAAAAGACGAAATTTCAACAAGTTCAGTGGTGCACTGACTACACAATGAACCAATATGGCGCCTGACGCTCTTTATGTGAGCAGCGGTACAACAATATTCATATGCCAGACGAAATAGTCCTGTATTCATCGCGTTCGTTGTGGGTTAGCGTTAGTTATAGCATTCTCAATTTTATAGGTAAAACCGATTCGTTATAGGAACATTAGTAGTAGAATCCGTTCGTTATAGCATACCCACTGTAGTTTGCACAAGAGATCAAAATTTTAGTCCATTCGAGTAGTACATTTGAGTACAGTTACAAGTTGCTCAAAATTATGGCTTTTAATCCGGATCTTAGGATTCACTGTATGTACAGGAGGTCCCAGACTTACAAACGCCTGCCAATACAAACGGGGTTAAACTTGAAATTTACAGTATTTTATTGACCCTATGAATTATTTTTACTTTCATTTACTGTATTTTGTCATTCTATTTTTTTTCTTTTGTCTTAAATAAGTAATGTATATAAGGACTTAGGCTATGATATAGTGGGATTTTAAACATGCATGTAGCATGTGTTCCGATATACAAGTCCAACTTAAGAACGTCCTCAGGAATGAAACGTTCATGGCGAGGACCCCCCTCATTGAACCTGATAGAACCCATGGAACCTCATAGATCCTCAGAACCCCTTAGAACCTCATTAAAACCCCATAGAGCCCTATAAAACATAATAGAACCCCACAAAGCCTCTTAGTACTCAATAAAACCTCATAGAAACCCCATAGAACCTCAAAAGAACCCCATAGAACCTCACAGAAATCCATAGAACCTTGTGGAACCCATAGAGCCTCGGAGAACCCCATGGAACCCCATAGAACTTCATAGAACCTCGTAACCCAGTAGATCTTATAGAACCCCATAGACCCTCAGAGAACCCCATAGAACCCCATACAGCCTCAGAGAACCCCATAGAACACCATGGAACTCCATAGAACCCCATGGAACCTCATAGAACCTCATAGAACCTTGTAGAATCCCTGGGGGATCTGCTGCACCTGGTAGGGCCCTAGCGGTTGCTGCTATGAGGTTCTTATATTGAACTTTTATGCAAGAGATAGGAAATGTAGGACTGGGGTGTGTTTACCTGGGATAGGGCATGGAGCTGAGGAGGATGGATGGGGTTTTGTCAGGAGAGTACCAATCCAGTAGTGAGGGAGGTAACGACATAGGAAGGTTAGGGTGAGGAACTTTCTAGAGGCATAGGGAGGCGCTGAGGACGGTTAGAGATGAGGGAGGGATCCTGATGGTATGTGGTGTCTTGCCTAGAACAGGAGTTGGTCGTAAATGGCTGTCAGGGCAATTGCCGACTGGTAAAACATTGTGCAAGCAATGGGTTGGGCATTCACTGATAACTGGCAACCATTCAATGGCAACGACTACCTGTGCAGTCGTGACGGAGTACACTTGTCTCGGGGAGGTAAAGACGTTGTCTGCATCCGTGGGCGTGAAATACTCAAAGGGGTTTCGCCAGTAGAGAGAGGTCGGGGTAAGTGGGGTCAAAAACAAGCAGGTCTGGGAAGTAAAATTGGTTACTCAGGACACGGGGTAAAACAGTACCAGGAAGGGCATTAGAAATAAAATAGACTTGCTGAGAGCGGTTGTATGTATGGAGAATGTAGACGTTATAGCAATCACCAAAACTTGGATGAATCTGGCAAGCAAGAACTTTTTATCAGAGTAAAGGAGAATAAATATCCAACAGGAAAACATAAGTTGGGGTGTTGTGCTGACTGACTGCCTTGTTCTCCTTTGGCTGTTATTTGGATTTATATTTTAATCCACCAATAACAGTAAAAGTAAGGGATTGGTGGACGTATGTAATATGTACGACACCACGACCCAGAGCTACAGTTCTCTCTCGGCAGGGGCTCCTCTGGGAGGCCTGGGGCTGCTGGGGTCTAACTGGCCCTTGGGGCCCTGCTTCTCGAAGATCCCTGGGGGCACCGCTGGCCCTGAGGAGGCCTGGGGGCATCGCTCTAAGAAGAGCCCCGCGGGGCGACGTTACCACTGGCGGGCCCCTGGGGTGGGCGTTCCTCCTTGGCAGGCCTGGGGAGTGACGGTCTCCCATGGCGGGCCCTGGGGTGACGTTCCTCCTTGGCGGGCCCTGGGGAATCTGCCACCACACCTGAGAGGTCCCTGGGGCACCGGTGCCCCAAGGAGGAGAGACCCTGTGGGTGCCACTGCACCTGGTAAAGCCCCTGCTGGGTGCACCATCACCCATGGCAGGGCTCTGGGTGCGCGCCGCAGCGAGGCCCTCGGGGCACCGGCAGCCCTGGGAGAGCCCCTAACGGCGACGCACCTGGTAGGGCAAATAGTACCAGGGCCTCAGGGCGCACTATCACTGGATTGGCCGTGGGGCAGTTGTTTTTGCACATTTAGAACACTGGGAGATATGAATAAAAAACACCACCCATCGCGCTATCAGTATCATCACACCATCAACAATGTAGGGAGAATAAATATCAACAGGAAAACATAAGCTGGGGTGTTGTGCTGACTGTCTGCTCTGTTCTCTATTGGCTTATTTATTTGGATTTATTTTAGTCCACCAATCACAGTTAAGTAAGGGGTTACTTTCTGGACGTATGTAATATATCTTGACACACCACGACCGGAGCTACAGTTCTCTCGGCAAGGGAGGGCTCTCTGTGAGGGGCCCCTTAGGGTCACTAACCGGCCCCTTGGGGGCCTCACTGCTTCTGGAAGAGATCCCCTGGGGGTACCATGACCCTGAGGAGAGTTCCTGGGGCATCGCCCTAAGAAGGGGCCCCTTGGGCGACGTTACCCTGTGGCGGGCCCCTGGGGTGTGACGTTGCCCCTTGGCGGGCCCTGGGAATCGACGTTACCCTTGGCGGGCCTGGGAATTCGACGTTCCCCGCCTGGCGGGCCCCTGAGGGGCGCCACCACACCTGAGAGGTGTCTGGGGGCACCGGTGCCCCTAGGAGAACCCCTGTGGGCCGCCGCAGCACCTGTGGTAAAGCCCCTGGGTGCGCCACACCTATGGCAGGGCCCTGGGTGCACCGCCACCCTTAGCTTAAAGGCCCCTCAGGGGGCACCGACAGCCCTGGGAGAGCCCCTGGGGCGACGCACCTGGTAGGAGCAAATAGTAGGGCCTCAGGGGACACTATCACTTTGGATTGGCGATGTGGGGGCAGTTGTTTTTGCACATTTAGAACACTGGGAGATATGAATAAAATCACCGCCCATCGCATATCAGTATCATCACACCAACAACAATGTAAAGGAGAATAGGCCTCCAACAGGAAAACATAACAAGTTGGGGTGTTGTGCTGACTGACTGCCCTATTCTCCTATTGGCTGTTATTTGGATTTATATTTTAATCCACCAATCACAGCTAAGTAAGGGATGAGGTGGACGTATGTAATATGCACGACACCACGACACCAAAGCTATAGTTCTCTTGGCTGGGGGCTCCCCTGGGAGGCCCCTGCTGGGAGAACCCCTAAGGGTCTAGCCACCCCTGGGGCCCACTGCTTCTGGAAGATCCCCCTGGGGGCACCATGACCCTGAGGAGAGCCCCTGGGGGCATGGCTTCCCCTAAGAAGAGCCCCTTGGGGCGACGTTACCCAGCGGGCCACAGGGCGACGGTCCCCTTGGCGGGCCTGGGGGTGACGTTCCTCGCCAGCGGGCCTAGGTGTGCCACCACACCTGAGAGGTCCCTGGGGGCACCGGTGCCCCAAGGAGACCCTGTGGGTGCCACGCACCTGATGCAAAGCCCCTGGGTGCACCACCCGGCAGGAGCTCCTGGGTGCGCCGCCACCTATGGCCGCAAGGCCCCCTCCGGGGCACCGACAGCCCAGGAGAGCCCCTAAGGCGACGCACCTGGTAAGGCAAATAGTAGAGACCTCAGGGGCACTATCACTGGATTGGACGTGGGGGCAGTTGTTTTTGCACATTTTAGAACACTGGGAGATATGAATAAAAACACCACCCGGCCCGCATATCGAAATATCATCCTACATCAACAATGTAAGGAGAATAAATATCAACAGGAAAACATAAGCTGGGGGTGTTGTGCTGACTGTCTCAACTCTGTTCTCTATTGGCTGTTATTTGGATTTACATTTTAGTCCACCAATCACAGTTAAGTAAGTGATTGGTGGACGTAATATATATATAATAGGACACACCACGACCGAAGCTATAGGTCTCTTGGTAGGAGGCTCCTCTGGTAGGGGCCCCCTGAGGGCTCCTGAGGGTCCAGCTGCCTCTTGGGGGCGCCACTGCTTCTGGAAGATCCCTGGGGCACTGACCCTGAGGAGAGCCCAAATGGGGGCATCACTTCTATAGAAGAGCCCCTTAGGGCGACGTTACCCCTTGACAGGCTCCTGGGGGCGACGTTTCCCTTGAGTGTTGGGCCTGGGGTGCTAACACCTGAGAGGTCCCATGGGGCACCGACACCCACGGGATAGCCCCTAAGGGCGACGCACCTGGTAGGGCAAATAGGAGGGCGCCAGGGGACACTATCACTGGATTGGCGTGTGAGGGGCAGTTGTTTTTTACTTGCACATTTTAAGAACAATGGGAGATATGAATAAAGAAAGCACCGCCCATAGCATATCAGTATCATCACACCATCAACAATGTAAGGAGAATAAATATCAACAGGGAAAACATAAGTTGGGGTGTTTGTGCTGACGACTGCCCTATTCTCCTATTGGCTGTTATTTGGATTTATATTTTTAATCCACCAATCACAGCTAAGTAAAGGGATTGGTGGACATTATGTAATATGCACGACACCACGACATAAAGCTTATAGTTCTCTTGGCTGGGGCTCCCTGGGAGGGCCTGGGAGGGAAGCTAAGGGTCTAGCCGGCCCCCTTGGGGGCCCCACTGCCTGGAGATCCCTGGGGGTACCGTGACCCAGGGAGAGCCCCTGGGGCATCGCGCTACTCTAAGAAAAGGAGAGCCCCTTGGGGCGACGTTACATCTTAGCAGGCCTGGGAATCTTGACGCGTTCCTCCTTGGCGGGCCCCTGGGGGTGTGCCACCACCTGAGAGGTCCCCTGGAATCTTCACCGGTGCCCCAGGAGACCTGTGGGTGCCACAGCACCTGGAAAGCCCTGGTTGCACCACCACCCATGGCAGGGGCTCCTGGGTGCCGCCACCATGGCAGGCCCTCGGGGCACCGACAGTCCCGGGAGGAGCCCCTAAGGGCGACGCACCTGGTAGGGCAAATAGTAGGGGCCTCAGGGGGCTTATCACTGTAAGATTGGCCGTGGGGGCAGTTGTTTTTACTGCACATTTAGAACACTGGGAGATATGAATAAAAAACACCACCCATCGCATATCCAGTATCATCACCATCAACAATGTAAAAGGAGAATAAATATCCAACAGGAAAACATAAGCTGGGGTGTTGTGCTTTGACTGTCTGCTCTGTTCTCCTATTGGCTGTTATTTGGATTTACATTTTAGTCCACCAATCACAGTTAAGTAAGGGATTGCTGGGCGTATGTAATATATGCGACACCACGACCGGGCGACAGTTCTCTCGGCAGGGGGCTCCTCTGGGAGGCCTTAGGGTCTAGCCGGCCCTTGGGGGCCCACTGCTTCTGGAAGAAGATCCTAAGAGTACCGCTGTCCCTGAGGGAGAGTTCCTGGGGGCATCGCTTCCCTAGAAGGGCCTGGGGGCGACGTTACCCCAGCGGGCCCCTGGGGTGACGTTACCCTTGTGGTGGGCCCCTGGGGAATCGACGTTACCCCTTGGCGGGCCTGGGGTGACGTTCTTCCTTTACCCGGGCCCCTGAGGGCGCCACCACACCTGAGAGGTGTCCTGGGGGCACCGGTGCCCCTAGGAGAGACCCTGTAGATCGCCACCGCACCTGGTAAAAGCCCCTGGGTGCGCCACCACCCAGCGGGGCCGCTGGGTGCGCCGCCGCCATGGCGAGGCCCCTCGGGTGCACCGCGACAGCCCCGGGAGAGCCCTGGGCGACGCACCTGGTAGGGCAAATAGTAGGGCCTCAGGGCACTATCCTTCTTGGCCGTGGGGGCAGTTTTTTGCATTTAGAACACTGGGAGATTTGAATAAAAATACCACCCATCGCATATCAGTATCATCACACCATCAACAATGTAAAGGAGAATAAATATCCAACGGGAAAACATAGCTGGGGGTGTTGTGTGCTGACTGACTGCCCTGTTCTCCTATTGGATGTCATTTTGGTTACATTTTAGTCCACCAATCACAGTTAAGTAAGTGATTGGTGGGCGTATAATATGTAGGACACCGACCAGCTATATAGGTCTCTCTTGGTAAGGCTCCTCTGGTGCAGGGCCCCTGAGAGGGGCTCCTGAGGGTCCAGCTGCCTCTTGGGCCACTGCTTCCTGGAAGATCTCCTGGGGGCACCGCTGACCCTGAGGAGAGCCGCGTGGGGAACATCGCCTATAGAAGAGCCCTTGGGGCGACGTTACCCTTGACAGGCTCCTGGGGCGACGTTTCCCTTGAATTTGTTGGGCCCCTGGGGGCCGCTAACACACACCTGAGAGGGTCCATGGGGCACCGACACCCACGGGATAGCCCCTAAGGGCGACGCACCTGGTAGGGCAAATAGGAGGGCCCCAGGGGACACTTATCACTGGATTGACGTGTGGGGGCAGTTGTTTTTGCACATTTACTTAGAACAATGGGAGGGTATATGAATAAAAACACCGCCACATAGCATATCAATATTATCACACCATCAACAATGTAAAGGAGAATAAATAATATCCAACAGGAAAACATAAGCTGGGGTGTTGTGCTGACTGTCTGCCCTATTCTCCTATTGGCTGTTATTTGGATTTATATTTTAATCCACCAATCACAGCTAAGTAAATGATTGGTGGACGTATGTAATAGCACACGACACCGCGACGCAAAGCTATAGTTCTGCTTGGCTGGGGGAGGGCTCCTCTGGGAGGAGCCCCTGGGAGGCCCTTAGGGGTCTAGCCGGCCCTTGGGCCCCACTGCTTCTGGAAGATCCCTAGAGGCACCGCTGACCCTGAGGAGAGCCCCTGGGGGTATCGCTTCCCCTAAGAAGAGCCCCTTGGGGGCGACGTTAACCACTGGCGGGCCCCTGGTTGCGACGGTCCCCTTGGCGAGGCCCCTGGGGGTGACGTTCCTCCTGGCACGAGGCCGGCGCCACCACTGAGAGGTTCCTAGGGGCACCGGTGCCCCAAGGGAAGAGGGCCCTATGGGTGCACGCACACCTGGTAAAGCCTAGGTGCACCACCACCTATGGCAGGGGCTCCTGGGTGTGCGCCACCCATGGCAAGGCCTCGGGGCACCGACCTGTGGAGAGCCCCTAAGGGCGACGCACCTGTGGTAGGGCAAATAGTAGGGCACAGGGGGCACTTTATCACTGGATTGGCGTGGGGCAGTTGTTTTTGCACATTTAGAACACTGGGAGACATGAATAAAAACACCACTTATCGCATATCCAGTATCATCACACCATCAACAATGTAAGGAGAATAAATATCCAACAGGAAGAAACATAAGCTGGGGTGTGCTGACTGTCTGCTCTGTTCTCCTATTGGCTGTTATTTGGATTTACATTTTTAGTCCACCAATCACAGTTAAGTAAGGGATTGCTGGACGTAGCATGTAATATGTACGACACCACGATCGGAGCTACAGTTCTCTCGGCAGGGGGCTCCTCTGGGAGGGTCCTTAGGGTCTAGCCGGCCCTTGGGGCCCCACTGCTTCTGGAAGATCCCCTGGGGGCACCGCTGACCCTGAGGGAGAGCCCTGGGGAATCATCAGTTCCCTAAGAAGGGCCCCTTGGGGCGACGTTACCTTAGCGGGCTGGGGGAACTGACGGTCC
This sequence comes from Homarus americanus, assembly GCF_018991925.1. Taxonomy (NCBI): domain Eukaryota; kingdom Metazoa; phylum Arthropoda; class Malacostraca; order Decapoda; family Nephropidae; genus Homarus; species Homarus americanus. The sequence continues at coordinate 9,551 of NW_024752134.1, forward strand.
CCCTTGGCGGGCCTGGGGTGACGTTCCTCCTTGGCGGGCCCTGGGGTGTGTGCCACCACACCTGAGAGGTCCTGGGGAATGTACCGGTGCCCCAAGGAGACCCTGTGGGTGCCACCGCACCTGAGTAAAACCCCTGGGTGCACCCACTACCACCACCCATGGCAGGGCTCCTGGAGTGCGCCGCCACCCATAGCCTTGCAGGCCCCTCGGGGCACCGACAGCCCGGGGAGAGCCCCTAAGGGCGACGCACCTGGTAGGGCAAATAGTAGGGCCTCAGGGGGCACTATCACTGGATTGGCCGTGGGGCAGTTGTTTTTGCACATTTAGAACACTGGGAGATATGAATAAAAACACCACCCATCGCATATCAGTATCATCACACCATCAACAATGTAAAAGGAGAATAAATATCAACAGGAAAACATAAGCTGGGGTGTTGTGCTGACTGTCTGCTCTGTTCTCTATTGGCTGTATTTGGATTTACATTTTAGTCCACCAATCACAGTTAAGTAAGGGATTGCTGGGCGTGTTATGTAATATGTCTGACACCACGACCGGAGTTACAGTTCTCTCCGCGGGGGCTCCTCTGGGAGGGCCCTTAGGGTCTAACCGGCCCTTGGGGCCCCACTGCTTCTAGAAGATCCCCTGGGGGTACCGCTGACCCTGAGGGAGAGTTCCTGGGGGCATCGCTTCCCTAAGAAGGGGCCTTGGGGCGACGTTACCCCTTGGCGGGCCTGGGGAACCGACGTTGCCTTGTGGTGGGCCCTGGGGGTATCTGACGTTGCCTTGGCGGGCCCTGGGGTGACGTTCTTCCTTTGCGGGCCTGAGGGGCGCCACCACCTGAGGAGGTGTCCTGGGGGCACCGGTGCCCCTAGGAGAGACCCTGTGGGCATACACCGCACCTGGTAAAGCCCCTGGGTGCGCCACCACCCATGGCAGGGCCGCTGGGTGCGCCGCCACCCATGGCGAGGCCTCGGGTGCACCATTGGCCAGGAGGCCCCTAAGGGCGACACCTGTGGGAGCAAATAGTAGGGCCTCAGGGGGCACTATCACTGGATTGGCCGTGAGACGTTGTTTTTTGCATTTTAGAACTGGGAGATATGAATAAAAACACCACCCATCGCATATCAGTATCATCACACCATCAACAATGTAAAGGAGGGAACTCATCCAACAGGAAAAGGAAACATAAGCTGGGGTGTTGTGCTGACTGTCTGCTCTGTTCTCTATTGGCTGTTATTTGGATTTACATTTTAGTCCACCAATCACAGTTAAGTAAGTGATTGGTGGACGTATGTAACTATAATAGGACACCACGACCGAAGCTATAGGTCTCTTGGTAGGAGGCTCCTCTGGTAGGGCCCTGGGGAGGGCTCCTGAGGGTCCAACTGCCTCTTGGGGGCTCACTGCTTCTGGAGAAGATCTCCTGGGGGCACCACGACCTGAGGAGGGAGCTTGAAATGGGGGCATCGCTTCTATAGAAGAGCCCCTTGGGGCGGGCATTTACCCTTGACAGGCTCCTGGGGGCGACGTTTCCCTTGGTGGGCCCCTGGGGTGTGCTTTTACCTGAGAGGTCCCATGGGGGCACCGACACCCACGGGATAGCCCCTAAGGCGACACCCGCAGTAGGAGCAAATAGGAGGGCCCAGGGGACACTATCACTGGATGATTGACGTGTGGGGGCGTTGAACTTTTTATTTAGAACAATGGGAGATATGAATAAAAACACCGCCCATAGCATATATCAGTATTATCACACCATCAACAATGTAAAGGAGAATAAATATCAACAGGAAAACATAAGCTGGGGTGTTGTGCTGACTGTCTGCCCTATTCTCCCTATTGGCTGTTATTTGGATTTATATTTTAATCCACCAATCACAGCTAAGTAAATGATTATTGGTGGACGTATGTAATATGCACGACTTACCACGACGCAAAGCTATAGTTCTCTTGGCTGCCAGGGGCTCCTCTGGGAGGGCCCTGGGAAACATGAGATTTCGCCGGCCCTTGGAGGCCCACTGCTTCTGGAAGATCCCCTGGGGGTGGCACCGCTGACTCTGAGGGAGAGCCCTGGGGCGTCCTTCCCTAAGAAGAAGAGCCCCTTGGGGCGACGTTAACCTGGCGGGCCCCTGGTGCGACGGTCCCCTGGCGGGCCCCTGGGGGTGACGTTCCTCCTTGGGCGGGCCGGCGCCACCACACCTGAGAGGTTCCTGAGGGCCTGCCGGTGCCCCAGGAGAGACCCTGTGGGTGCCACCGCACCTGGTAAAGCCCTGGTGCACCACCACCTATGGCAGGGGCTCCTGGGTGCGCCGCCACCCATGGCAAGGCCCCTCGGGGCACCGACAGCCCCGGGAAGGCCCCTAAGGGCGACGCACCTGAAGTAGGGCAAATAGCAGGGCCACAGGGGGCACTATCACTGGATTGGCCGTGGGGGCAGTTGTTTTTTTGCACATTTAGAACACTGGGAGATATGAATAAAAAGCACCACCCATCGCATATCAGTATCATCACCTGCATCAACAATGTAAAAGGAGAATAAATATCCAACAGGAAAACATAAGCTGGGGTGTTGTGCTGACATGCTGTTCTCTATTGGCTGTTATTTGGATTTACATTTTAGTCCACCAATCACAGTTAAGTAAGGGATTGCTGGGCATTATGTAATATGTACGACACCACGATCCGGAGCTACAGTTCTCTCGGCAGGGGCTCCTCAGGAGGGGTCCTTAGGGTCTAGCCGGCCCTTTGGGCCCCACTGCTTCTGGAAGATCCCTGGGGGCACCACCGCTGACCCTGAGGAGAGAGCCTGGGGGTATCAGTTCCCCTAAGAAGGGCCCCTTGGGCGACGTTACCCCTTGGCGGCGGGCCTGGGAATGACGGTCCCCTTGGCGGGCCCCTGGGGGCGACGTTCCTCATGTGGCAGGCCTGGAGTGCCACCACACCTGAGGGGGTCCCCTGGGGCACCGGTGCCCCAGAAGAGACCCTGTGGGTGCACACGCGCCTGGTAAAGCCCCTGGGTGCACCACCACCCATGGCAGGGCTCCTGGGTGCGCCATGCACCATGGCAAGGCCCTCGGGGGGCACCGACAGCCCGGGAGGCCCCTAAGGGCGACGCACCTGGTAGGGCAAATAGTAGGGCCTCAGGGGCACTATCACTGGATTGGCCGTGGGGGCAGTTGTTTTTGCACATTTAGAACACTGGGAGATAGCAGATAAAACACCACCTCGCATATCAGTATCATCACACCATCAACAATGTAAAGGAGAATAAATATCCAACAGGAAAACATAAGCTGGGGTGTTGTGCTGACTGTCTCTGTTCTCCTATTGAAACATTGTCCCCGGATTTACATTTTAGTCCACCAATCACGGTTAAGTAAGGGATTGCTGGACGCCCTTGTGTATGCGACACCACGACCCGGAGCTACAGTTCTCTCGGCGGGGGCTCCTCTGGGAGGGTCCTTGGGGTCTAGCCATTGCCGGGGGCCCCACTGCTTCTGGAAGGAAGATCCCTGGGGGTACACCGCTGACCCTGAGGAGGAGTTCCTGGGGCATCAGCACTTCCCTAGAAGGGCCCCTTGGGGCGACGTTACCCTGTGGCGGGCCCTGGGGGTGTCGACGTTACCCCTTGGCGGGCCCCTGGGGGCAACGGTTCCCCACTGGCGGGCCCCTGGGGGTGACGTTCCTCCTTGGCGGGCCCCTGGGGAATACGCCACCACACCTGAGAGGTGTCCTGGGGGCACCTGTGCCCCTAGGAGAGCACCCTGTAGGCGCCACCGCACCTGGTAAAGCCTGGGTGCACCACCACCCATGGCCAGGGCCCCTGGATTTGCGTCGCCACCCATGCTTGAGCCCTCGGGCACCGACAGCCCGGGAGGCCCCTAAGGCGACGCACCTGGTAGGGCAAATAGTAGGGCCTCAGGGGGCACTATCACTGGATTGGCCGTGGGGGCAGTTGTTTTTTTGCACATTTAGAACACTGGGAGATATGAATAAAACACCACCCATCGCATATCGAGTATCATCACACCATGAACAATGTAAAGGAGAATAAATATCCAACAGGAAAACATAAGCTGGGGTGTTGTGCTGACTGTCTGCTCTGTTCTCCTATTGGCTGTTATTGGTTTACATTTTTTGTCACCAATCACAGTTAAGTAAGGGATTGCTGGGCGTATGTAATATGTACGACACCACGACCCGGTTACAGTTCTCTCGCAGGGGCTCCTCTGGGGTTAGGGTCCTAGCCGGCCCTTGGGGCCCCACTGCTTCTAGAAGATCCTGGGGTGACGCTGACCCTGAGGAGAGTTCCTGGGGGCATCCTTCCCTAAGAAGGGCCTTGGGGCGACGATTACCTTGGCGGGCCTCTGGGGAATCGACGTTACCCCTTGGTGGGCCCCTGGGGAATGACGTTACCCTGGCGGGCCCTGGGGGTGACGTTACCCTTGTTGGGCCCCTGGGGGCGACGTTACATCCTTGGCGGGCCCTAGGGGTGACGTTACCCCTGTTGGGCCCCTGGGGGCGACGTTACCTTGTCGGGCCTGGGGTGACGTTACCCTTGGTGGGCCCTTGGGGCGACGTTACCCCTTGGCGGGCCCCTGGGGGCGACGTTACCCCCTGGCGGGCCCCTGGGGGCGACGTTACCCCTTGGCGGGCCCCTGGGGGTGACATTCTTCCTTGGCGGGCCCCTGAGGGCGCCACCACACCTGAGAGGTGTCCTGGGGGCACCGGTGCCCCTAGGAGAGACCCTCTGGGCGCCACGGCACCTGGTAAAGCCCCTGGGTGCGCCACCACCCATGGCAGGGCCCCTGGGTGCGCCGCCACCCATGGCAAGGCCCCTCGGGGCACCGACAGCCCTGGGAGAGCCCCTAAGGGTGACGCACCTGGTAGGGCAAATAGTAGGGCCTCAGGGGACACTATCACTGGATTGACGTGTGGGGGCAGTTGTTTTTGCACATTTAGAACACTGGGAGATATGAATAAAAACACCGCCCATAGCATATCCAGTATCATCACACCATCAACAATGTAAAGGAGAATAAATATCCAACAGGAAAACATAAGTTGGGGTGTTGTGCTGACTGACTGCCCTATTCTCCTATTGGCTGTTATTTGGATTTATATTTTAGTCCACCAATCACAGTTAAGTAAGGGATTGGTGGACGTATGTAATATGTAAGACACCACGACCGAAAGCTATAGGTCTCTTGGTAGGAGGCTCCTCTGGTAGGGCCCCTGAGAGGGCTCCTGAGGGTCCAGCTGCCTCTTGGGGCGCCACTGCTTCTCAAAGATCCCCTGGGGGCACCGCTGACCCTGAGGAGAGCCCGTGGTGGCATCGCTTCTATAGAAGAGCCCCTTAGGGCGACGTTACCCCTTGACAGGCTCCTGGGGGCGACGTTTCCCCTTGGTGGGCCCCTGGGGAGATCTGACATTTGCCTTGGCGGAGCTAGGTGACGTTCCCCTTGGCAGGCCCTGAGGGCCGCCACCACACCTGAGAGGTGTCCTGGGGGCACCGGTGCCCTAGGAGACCCTGTGACGCCACCGCACCTGGTAAAGCCTGGGTGCGCCGCCACCCATGGCAAGGCCCCTCGGGGCACCGGCAGCCCCGGGAGAGCCCCTAAGGGCGACGCACCTGGTAGGGCAAATAGTAGGGCCTCAGGGGGCACTATCACTGGATTGGCCGTGGGGGCAGTTGTTTTTTTGCACATTTAGAACACTGGGAGATATGAATAAAAACACCACCCATCGCATATCCAGTATCATCACACCATCAACAATGTAAAGGAGAATAAATATCCAACAGGAAAACATAAGCTGGGGTGTTGTGCTGACTGTCTGCTCTGTTCTCCTATTGGCTGTTATTTGGATTTACATTTTAGTCCACCAATAACAGTTAAGTAAGGGATTGCTGGACGTATGTAATATGTACAACACCACGACCCGGAGCTACAGTTCTCTCGGCAGGGGGCTCCTCTGGGAGGGCCCCTTAGGGTCTAACCGGCCCTTGGGGCCCCACTGCTTCTGGAAGATCCCCTGGGGGCACCGCTGAACCCTGAGGAGAGTTCCTGGGGGCATCGCTTCCCCTAAGAAGAGCCCCTTGGGGCGACGTTACCCCTTGGCGGGCCCCTGGGGGCGACGTTACCCCTTGGTGGGCCCCTGGGGGCGACGTTACCCCTTGGCGGGCCCCTGGGGGTGACGTTCCCCCTTGGCGGGCCCCTGAGGGCGCCACCACACCTGAGAGGTGTCCTGGGGGCACCGGTGCCCCTAGGAGAGACCCTGTGGGCGCCACCGCACCTGGTAAAGCCCCTGGGTGCGCCACCACCCATGGCAGGGCCCCTGGGTGCGCCGCCACCCATGGCAAGGCCCCTCGGGGCACCGACAGAACCGGGAGAGCCCCTAAGGGCGACGCACCTGGTAGGGCAAATAGTAGGGCCTCAGGGGGCACTATCACTGGATTGGCCGTGGGGGGCAGTTGTTTTTTTGCACATTTAGAACACTGGGAGATATGAATAAAAACACCACCCATCGCATATCCAGTATCATCACACCATCAACAATGTAAAGGAGAATAAATATCCAACAGGAAAACATAAGCTGGGGTGTTGTGCTGACTGTCTGCTCTGTTCTCCTATTGGCTGTTATTTGGATTTACATTTTAGTCCACCAATCACAGTTAAGTAAGGGATTGCTGGACGTATGTAATATGTACGACACCACGACCCGGAGCTACAGTTCTCTCTGCAGGGGGCTCCTCTGGGAGGGCCCCTTAGGGTCTAGCCGGCCCTTGGGGCCCCACTGCTTCTGGAAGATCCCCTGGGGGCACCGCTGACCCTGAGGAGAGTTCCTGGGGGCATCGCTTCCCCTAAGAAGGGCCCCTTGGGGCGACGTTACCCCTTGGCGGGCCCCTGGGGGCGACGTTACCCCTTGGCGGGCCCCTGGGGGCGACGTTACCCCTTGGCGGGCCCCTGGGGGTGACGTTCTTCCTTGGCGGGCCCCTGAGGGCGCCACCACACCTGAGAGGTGTCCTGGGGGCACCGGTGCCCCTAGGAGAGACCCTCTGGGCGCCCCGGCACCTGGTAAAGCCCCTGGGTCGCCACCACCCATGGCAGGGCCCCTGGGTGCGCCGCCACACATGGCAAGGCCCCTCAGGGCACCGACAGCCCTGGGGAGAGCCCCTAAGGGTGACGCACCTGGTAGGGCAAATAGTAGGGCCTCAGGGGACACTATCACTGGATTGACGTGTGGGGGCAGTTGTTTTGCACATATAGAACACTGGGAGATATGAATAAAAACACCGCCCATAGCATATCCAGTATCATCACACCATCAACAATGTAAAGGAGAATAAATATCCAACAGGAAAACATAAGCTGGGGTGTTGTGCTGACTGTCTGCTCTGTTCTCCTATTGGCTGTTATTTGGATTTACATTTTAGTCCACCAATCACAGTTAAGTAAGGGTTGCTGGACGTATGTAATATGTCTCGACCCGGGCTACAGTTCTCTCGGCTGGGGGCTCCTCTGGGAGGGCCCCTTAGGGTCTAACCGGCCCTTGGGGCCCAACTGCTTCTGGAAGATCCCTGGGGCAGCTGAACCCTGAGGGAAGTTCCTGGGGGCATCAGCTTCCCTAAGAAGGGCCTTGGGGCGACGTTACCCCTGGCGGGCCCTGGGGTCGACGTTACCTGGTGGGCCCCTGGGGGTGACGTTACCCCTTAGCGGGCCCCTGGGGGTGACGTTCCCCCTTGGCGGGCCCCTGAGGGCCGCCACCACACCTGAGAGGGTGTCCTGGGGCACCGGTGCCCCTAGGAGAGACCCTGCAGGCGCCACCGCACCTGGTAAAGCCCCAGGGGTGCGCCACCACCCGGCAGCGGGGCCCCTGGGTGCGCCGCCACCCATGGCAGAGTCCCCTCGGGGGCACCGACAGAACCGGGAGAGCCCCTAAGGGCGACGCACCTGGTGGGGCAAATAGTAGGGCCTCAGGGGCACTATCACTGGATTGGCCGTGGGGCAGTTGTTTTTTGCACATTTAGAACACTGGGAGATATGAATAAAACACCACCCATCGCATATCCAGTATCATCACACCATCAACAATGTAAGGAGAATAAATATCCAACAGGAAAACATAAGTTGGGGTGTTGTGCTGACTGTCTGCCCTATTCTCCTATTGGCTGTTATTTGGATTTATATTTTAATCACCAATCACAGCTAAGTGAGGATTGGTGGACGTATGTAATATGCACGACACCACGACGCAAAGCTATAGTTCTCTTGGCTGGGGGCTCCTCTGGGAGGGCCTGGGAGCCTTAGGGGTCTAGCCGGCCCTTGGGGCCCCATTGCTGGAAGATCCCATGGGGCACCGTGACCCTGAGGAGAGTTCGTGGGGCATCGCTTCCTGAAGGGCCCCTTGGGGCGACGTTGCCTGGCGGGCCTGGGGGCGACGTTACCCTTGGTGGGCCTGGGGGTGACGTGCCTTGGCGGGCCTGGGGTGACGTTCCCCCTTGGCGGGCCCCTGAGGCCGCCACCACACCTGAGAGGTGTCCTGGGGGCACCGGTGCCCCTAGGAGGAACCCTGTGGGGCGCCACCGCACCTGGTAAAGCCCCTGGGTGCGCCACCACCCATGGCAAGGCCCCTGCGGGGCACCGGCGCAGGAGAGCCCTAAGGGCGACGCACCTGGTCAAATAGTAGGGCCTCAGGGGCACTATCACTGGATTGGCCGTGGGGGCAGTTGTTTTTGCACATTTAGAACTGGGGATATGAATAAAACACCACCCATCGCATATCAGTATCATCACACCATCAACAATGTAAAAGGAGAATAAATATCAACAGGAAAACATAAGCTGGTGTTGTGCTGACTGTCTGCTCTGTTCTCCTATTGGCTGTTATTTGGATTTACATTTTAGTCCACAATCACAGTTAAGTAAGGGATTGCTGGGCGTATGTAATATGTACGACACCACGACCCGGGCTACAGTTCTCTCGGCAGGGGGTTCTCTGGGAGGCCCTTGGGTCCTAGCCGGCCCTTGGGGCCCCTGCTTCTAGAAGATCCCTGAGGCTGCTGACCCTGAGGAGTTCCTGGGGGCATCGCTTCCCTAGAAAGGGCTGCGGCGACGTTACCCTTGGCGGGCCCTGGGGGCGACGTTACTGCCGGGCCCTGGGGACGACGTTACCCCTTACCGGGCCTGGGGGTGACGTTCCTCCTTGGCGGGCCCTTGAGGCGCCACCATACCTGAGGTGGCCTGGGCACCGTGCTCTAGGGAGAGACCCTGTGGGCACCGCACCTGGTAAAGCCCCTGGGTGCGCCACCACCCCGTAGCAGGAGGCCCATGGGTGCGCCGTCACATGGCAAGGCCTCGGGGCACCGACAGCCACAGGAGGCCCGAAGGTGACGCACCTGGTGCAAATGGGGCCTCAGGGGCACTATCTTCTAGCCCGTGGGGCGGTTGTTTTTTACTTTTGAGAACACTGGGAGATATGAATAAAAACACACCCATCGCATATCAGTATCATCACACCATCAACAATGTAAAGGAGAATAAATATCCAACAGGAAAAGCATAAGCTGGGTGTTGTGTTGACTGTCGGCTCTGTTCTCTATTGGCTGTTATTTGGATTTACATTTTAGTCCACCAATCACAGTTAAGTGAGGATTGCTGGACGTATGTAATATCATGCGACCGCACGACCCGGAGCTACGGTTTCTCTCGGCAGGGGGCTCCTTGGGAGGGCCCTCAGGGGTCCTGCCGGCCCTTGGGGCCCCTTCTGGAAGATCCTGGGGTCTGCTGACCCTGAGGAGAGTTCTGGGGGCATCGCCCCTGAAGGGCCCTGGGGCGACGGTTACCTGGCGGGCCCTGGGGGCGTTGCCCTGGCGGGCCCTGGGTGAGACGTTACCTTGGCGGGCCCCTGGGGTGACGTTCTTCGCGGGCGCCTGGGGCGCCACCACCTGAGAGGTGTCCTGGGGGCACCAGTGCCCCTAGGAGAGACCCTCTGGGCGCCGCGGCACCTGGTAAAGCCCTGGGTGCGCCACCACCCTGGCAGGGCCCCTGGGTGCGCCGCCACATGGCAAAGGCCCTCAGGGCACCGACAGCCTGGGAGAAACCCCTGGGTGACGCACCTGGTAGGGCAAATAGTGGGCCTCAGGGGACACTATCACTGGATTGGCGTGTGGGGGCAGTTGTTTTTGCACATATAGAACACTGGGAGATATGAATAAAAACACCCATCGCATATCCGTATCATCACACGTCAACAATGTAAGGAGAATAAATATCCAACAGGAAAACATAAGCTGGGGTGTTGTGCTGACTGTGTGCTCTGTTCTCCTGGCGATTGTTTGGATTTACATTTTGGTCCACCAATCACAGTTAAGTAAGGGATTGCGCAGACGTATGTAAGACTTCAGCGACCGGAGCTACAGTTCTCTCGCTGGGGCTCCTCTGGGCTTGGTCTAACCGGCCCTTGGGGGCCAAGCACTCTGGAAGATCCCAGTGCCTGAACCCTGAGGGAGAGTTCCTGGGGGCATCCGCTTCCTAGAAGGGCCCTTGGGGCGACGTTACCCTTGGCGGGCCCTGGGGGTGACGTTACCCCTTGGTGGGCCCTAAGGCGACGTTACGCAGGCGTGGGCCCCTGGGGGTGACGTTCCCCCTTGGCGGGCCCCTGAGGGGGCCACACAGAGGTGTCCTGGGGCACCGGTGCCCCTGGGAGAGACCCTGTGGTGCCACCGCACCTGAAGTAGCCCCTGGTGCGCCACCACCCATGGCAGGGGCTGGGTGCCACCCATGGCAGGTCCCCTCAGGGCGCAGACAGAACCGGGAGGGCCCCTAAGGGGCGACGCACCTGGTGGGCAAATAGTAGGGCCTCAGGGGCACTATCACTGGATTGGCCGTGGGGGCAGTTGTTTTTTGCACATTTAGAACACTGGGAGATATGAATAAAAACACCACCCATCGCATATCAGTATCATCACACCATCAACAATGTAAAGGAGAATAAATATCCAACAGGGAAAACATAAGCTGGGTGTTGTGCTGACTGTCTGCTCTGTTCTCCTATTGGCTGTTATTTGGATTTACATTTTAGTCACCAATCACAGTTAAGTAAGGGATTGCTGGACGTATGTAATATACGACACCACACCGGGCTGAGTTCTCTCTGCAGGGCTCCTCTGGGGCCTTAGGGTCTAGCCGGCCCTTGGGGCCCCTGCTCTGGAAGATCCCTGGGGCCGCTGACCCTGAGGAGAGTTCCTGGGGCATCCTTCCCTAAGAAGGGCCCGCTTGGGCGACGTTACCCTTGGCGGGCCCTGGGGGTGACGTTACCTGGCCGGGCCCCTGAGCAGACTGAGGTGTCCTGGGGCACAGTGTAGGAGACCCTGTGGGCGCCACCGCACTTGGTAAAGCCCCTGGGTGCCGCCACCACCCATGGCAGGGCCCTGGGTGCGCCGCCACCCATGGCAAGGCCCTCGGGGCACCGACAGCCTAAGCGCAGGGCGACACACCTGGTGAGCAAATGGGCCCCAGGGGCTATATCACTGGATTGACGTGGTGGGCAGTTGTTTTTATTTAGAACTGGGAGATATGAATAGAAACACCGCCCATAGCATATCCAGTATCATCACACCATCAACAATGTAAGGAGAATAAATATCAACAGGAAAACATAGAGTTGGGGTGTTGTGCTGACGACTGCCTATTCTCTATTGGCTGTTATTTGGATTTATATTTAATCCGCAATCACAGCTAAGTAAGTTGAGTGGACGTATGTAATGCGACACCACGACGTTAAAAGCAATGTTCTCTTGGCTACTTACCCTGGGGCTTTATGGGGTCTAGCTGGCCCTTAGGGGGCCCCACTTTCTGAAAGATCCCCTGGGGAGTGTACCGCTGACCCTGAGGAGACCCTGGGGCATCCTTCCCAGAAGAGCCTTGGGGCGACATTCCCCTAATGACCTCTGGGGGCGCCACCAAACTCAGTATTTCTTATTTACTTATTTTTTCTTAATTTTACTCCTCTGCAAGTTACTCAGATATTTTACTCTTATTACTCACACCCTTTCTGGTGTTGTTGCACGTTACATTGCAGTACCAGTTCACTTGCCTACTCACAATACATAGTCACAGGCAAGCTCCTTGGCTTTCTGGGGCAGTCCCTGGGTGACAACTTCACTTCTCACATTGACTGGTACTTCTCGTTCTTGCAGTTATAAGACAACCTTACTTTAGATACTCCACAGAGTGTTGGTAGTTCATAGGATGCACTCACACAACACTGTAGGGGGTAGTCATAATTGTTGCAGCGCCGGATGGAAGGAAACTCTAATGTGGTGTTCTTATATAATTAAGTTATATGATAGACAGTCTGGTTGGTGCTGGAGGTGCCGTGTGGTGAGAGCTGCTCAGTAGAAGACGTTCATTGGGTAGCGTGTTGAAGAGTAGGAATGTGGGAGCTTCGTTAGAAGATGTTGCCTGTTGATGGCCTCTGATTGAATGAATGCTAACAGCGTGGAGCTTGCTGGAGGAGGTGTTGCTTGTTCAGGAAGATGGGCAGAATGAAAGCAGCAATACGTAACTTCTAG
>NW_024752135.1:0-82500 GCF_018991925.1 Homarus americanus
ATCAACCACAGTAATACAATATAACATCAACCACAATAATACACTATATCATCAACCACAGTAATACAATATAACATCAACCACAATAATACACTATCATCAACCACAGTAATACAATATAACATCAACCACAATAATACACTATATCATCAACCACAGTAATACAAATAACATCAACCACAATAATACACTATATCGCCAGCCACAGTAATACAATATAACATCAACCACAATAATACACTATCATAACCACAGTAATACAAAAATAACATCAACCACAATAATACACTATATCATCAACCACAGTAATACAAAATAACATCAGCACAATAATACACTATATCATCAACCACAGTAATACAATATAACATCAACCACAATAATACACTATATCATCAACCACAAGTAATACAAAAATAACATCAAACACAATAATACACTATCATCAACCACAGTAATACAAAATAACATCAACCACAATAATACACTATATCTACCCACAGTAATACAATAACATCAACCACAATAATACCTATATCATCAACCACAGTAATGCAAATAACATCAACCACAATAATACACTATATCATCAACACAGTAATACAAAATAACATCAACCACAATAATACACTATATCATCAACCACAGTATTACAATATAGCATCAACCACAGTAATACACTATACCATCAAACACAGTAATACAATATAACATCAACCACAGTAATACACTATAACATCAACCACAGTAATACCTATAACATCAACCACAGTAATACACTATAACATCAACCACAGTAATACATTATAACATCAACCACAGTAATACACTATAACATCAGCCACAGTAATACACTATAACATCAACCACAGTAATACAATATAACATCAACCACAGTAATACACTATAACATCAGCCACAGTAATACATTGCCAACATCAACCACAGTATTACTATAACATCAGCAGTTTACAGTAATGCATTGTAACATCAACCATAGTAATACACTATAACATCAACCACAGTAATACACTATAACATCAACCACAGTATTACACTATAACATCAACCACAGTAATGCATAACATCAACCACAGTAATACACTATAACATCAACCACAGTATTACACTATAACATCAACCACAGTAGCCATTATAACATCAACCACAGTAATACACTATAACATCTCAACCACAGTATTACACTATAACTCAACACAGTAATATAACATCAACCACAGTAATACACTATAACATCAGCCACAGTAATACATTATATAACATCAACCACAGTAATGCACTATAACATCAACCACAGTAATACACTATAACATCAACCACAGTAATACACTACCAGCATCAACCACAGTAATACATTATAACATCAACCACAGTAATACACTATAACATCAACCACAGTAGCCTATAACATCAACCACAGTAATACACTATAACATCAACCACAGTAATACATTATAACATCAACCACAGTAATACATTATAACATCAACCACAGTAATACACTATAACATCAACCACAATGTACACTATAACATCAACCACAGTAATACATAACATCTTACAATAATACATTATAACATCAACCACAGTAATACACTATAACATCAACCACAGTAGCACACTATAACATCAACCACAATAATACATTATAACATCAACCACAGTAATACATTATAACATCAACCACAATACACTATAATACAAATACATTATAACATCAACCACAGTAATACACTATAACATCAACCACATTAATACACTATAACATCAACCACAGTAATACACTATAACATCAACCACAGTAATACATTATAACATCAACCACAGTAATACACTATAACATCAACCACAGTAATACATATAACATCAACCACAGTAATACACTATAACATCCTTAAATAATACATTATATCATCAACCACATTAATACACTATAACATCAATACAGTAATACACTATATCAACCACAGTATTACATTATAACATCAACCACAGAAATACACTATATCATCAACCACAGTAATACAACTATAACATCAACCGATGTACCTATAACATCAACCACAGTAATGCATTATAACATCAACCACAGTAATACACTATAACATCAACCACAGTATTACACTATAGCATCAACCACAGTAATACACTTATAACATCAACCACAGTAATGTGTTAACATCAACCACGGTAATGCATTATAACATCAACCACAGTAATACACTATAACATCAACCACAGTAATACACTATAACATCAACCACAATGTACATTATAACATCAACCCATTGTACACTATAACATCAACCACAGTAATACACTATAACATCAACACAGTAATACAATATAACATCAACCACAGTAATACACTATAACATCAACCACAGTAATACATTATAACATCAGCCACAGTAATACACTATAACGTAACCACAGTAATACATTATAACATCAACCACAGTAATACACTTTAACATCAACCACAGTAATACAATATAGCATCAACCACAGTAATACTATAACATCAACCACAGTAATACACTATAGCATCAACACAGTAATACATTATAACATCAACACAGTAATACATTATAACATCAGCCACAGTAATACACTATAACATCAACCGTATTTTACTCTAGCATCAACCACAGTAATAACATAACATCAACCACAGTAATTCATTATAACATCAACCACAGTAATACACTCTAACATCAACCACAGTAATACATTATAACATCAACCACAGTAATACATTATAACATCAACCACAGTAATACTATAACAATAAAACCACAGTAATACACTCTAACATCAACCACAGTAATACATTATAACATCAACCACAGTAATATTTATAACATCAACCACAGTAATACACTATAAGCATCAACCACAGTAATACATTATAACATCAACCACAGTAATACATTATAACATCAACCACAGTATACACTATAACATCAACCACAGTAATACACTTTAACATCAGCCACAGTATACAATATCAACCACAGTAATACACTATAACATCAACCACAGTAATACACTATAACATCAACCACAGTAATACACTATAACATCAACTACCTATATAATATGTATACTAACCTAGAATACATACACATAGTTAAACACCTTATCCGGTATACATAGTGGTTGAAGGTGTGCGGAAAAATAGCTCTCGGATAGGGAAAAATTATGTACTACACACACACACACACACACACACACACACACACACACACACACACACATGGTTCACTGTGGTCATGTGCGCCTGGGTCCCTAACGAGGGTGTGGATGTTCCGTCGCCGATCTCTATACAAGGACTGTACTGTTTTGTCAGATGTAGCATGATTTTTCCTATATCTAACCTAATCTAGCCAATATAGCCTAAACTAACCTAATCCATCTAGCCAACCTAACCTAACCTAACCTGATATAACCAAACTTAACTTGATATAACCAAACTCAACCTAATCTTACAAACCCAACCAAATCTAACCTTAGTTAAAGCCTCGAACAAGCTAACCATGCCTGTGCAACCAAAATATATTCTATATATGCTAACCTAATTACTAAACCAGACTTGTATAACCCATCCTAACCTCATCAAAATAACCAAATTTACAACCAAACTTGACCTAACTTGTGCAACCTAACCTAACCTAACCTAACATAGCAGCTAATTATAACAAAATTAACTTAACCTAACTTAACTTTACATTACCTAGTTTACTTAATCATAACCTAACCTAACCTCGTATACCAAATTTTCGTTCATTTTATCTTGTGATTTTTTTTTCGTTAAATGGCAAATGTTTTCAGGTTTTTCTACATATTACCATAATATTTATAATTATTTACTATGTACATTGTGGGTCTGTATCTTCATTCATTGCTGTACTGTACTGTAATCTGTACTGTATCAGACGAGTTAGTGACGCTAATTCATGTGTTAAGGGTAATGGTGCTATTCCTGTAATTATTTACGTAACATAACTGAAATATACTGTATTTTATCCCATGAATACAGATAAGTGTATTGACATGATTTTAAATACAAAATCTCTTTTTATTTTCTTGTAAGATATGAATATAACTGATATGCTGCTGCAACACTCGTGAATTTGGCGGGAAAATGCCCATCTTGACACGAGGATGCAAATCCGAGGAAAATCAAGTCATGAGATTGAAATTTCGCGGAAAATATTGTTTACATCTGGAAACAACAACATGAATTTGGCGGAAAAATTGGTTCATTTGTCACGGATATTCGCTTTTGGGCGAGATAGTATTAATTTTTATAATAATTTTAATCTTAGATGAAAATAATTCCCTTGAGATGGGGAGTTTATTTTTGTGAATTTGAGGAAAAATCTTTGAGAACTTGAATCCGCGCCAAAAAATAATTCACAAGATGAAGATGAGAGTGAAATTGGCGGGAAAATCTCCACTTAGATAATAACATGAATCTGACGAGAGAAAGAACAAAAACAAAGCGTGAGATGGAGGTTTTTGATTTAAAAATATTAGCTTAAGTCATTGTACTATGGGGTTGTGATATTGTACTCCTAGGTTAATCCATTGTACTCTGGGTTTTGCATCTTACTAAGAGGTTAAGATATATATTAATCAATGAATTACCCCAAATACTCACGGTCTTAACATTGTACTGAAGGTGTTAACATTGTACTCAGAGGGTTAAGTTGTCTTACTTAAGGGTTAAGATAGAGTATATCTTACTGAACTAATTTATTGTACTCAGATATTAACACCGAACTCAAAGGGTTGAGACTGTACTCAAGAGGGAAGATTGTACAAATTATGGGTTAAAACTGTACTAACGGTATTAAGACTACTCAAAGGGTTTAATATTTACTCAAGTATGTTAAGACTGGACTAGTGATTAAAACTGTACTCTAAGGGTTAACCTTGTACTCAATGGGTTAAAAGTACAGTTAAACCTCTCAAACAGCTGCTGTAGAACACTCACTCCTATACAGGGTCCAGTTATTTACAGTAATTGTACTTTAGAATAGGTGGTGGTAGCTGTAGTGACCAGGTTTAAATATACAGGTGGTGTAGCTATGTATGGATGACCATGTAAATATACAGTAATACATACACTTTGAAAGACATACAAATATATACATACTAATACATCTAGAGTATATAAATCGGTGTATATAATAACATTGAATATAACCGGTCTGATTATTTTATCCATTCGTAAATATTCAGTAATGTTACTCCATTCCCTTGAGTACGACGGTAGCCCCTTGAGTACGGTGGTAGCCCCTTGAGTACGATGGTAGCCCTTGAGTACGATGGTAGCCCCTTGAGTACGATGGTAGCCCCCTTGAGTATGATGGTAGCCCTTGAGGTACGATGGTAGCCCCTTGAGTATGATGGTAGTCCTTGAGTACGATGGTACCCTTGAGTATGATGGTACTCCTTGCGTATGATGGTAGCCCTTGAGTATGATGGTAGCCCTTGAGTACGATGGTAGCCCCTTGAGTGCGATGGTAACCTTGAGTACGATGAGCCCCTTGAGTACGATGGTAGCCCTTGAGTACGCTGGTAGTCCCTTGAGTACGATGGTGGTAGTCCCTTGAGTACGATGGTAGTCCCTTGAGTACGATGGTATGATGGTAGCCCTGAGTACGATGGTAGCCCCTTGAGTAGCGATGGTAGCCCTTGAGTACGATGGTAGACCCTTGAGTACGATGGTATCCCCTTGAGTACGATGGTAGACCCCTTGAGTACGATGGTAGCCCCTTGAGTATGATGGTAGCCCCTTGAGTACGATGGTAGCCCCTTGAGTACGATGGTAGCCCTTGAGTATGATGGTAGCCCCTTGAGTATGATGGTAGCCCTTGAGGACGATGGTAGTCCCTTGAGCGCGATGGTAGCCTCTCATGCGATGGGAGCCTTTGAGCGATGGTAGCCCCCTTAAGTATGATGGTAGCCCCCTTGAGTACGATGGTAGCCCCCTTAAGTATGATGGTAGCCCCCTTAAGTATGATGGTAGTCCCCTTGAGTACTCTGCCAACTCTCACTCATGATGATGTCTTTGCAGTAATTGTGTTTACTTTTGTTTGCAGTAATAATTTTGTCCTGTTTGTAATAATAGATAAGTGTGTGTCCTGTTTGCATTAATAATGAAGTTCTTTTTTTCCTGTTTGCAGTAATATGTTGACGGATTACGCTGTCTACATGTCTAAGTCTTGTTTGCAGTAATAGATAAGTTTCTCTGTTCTGTTTGCATTATTGATGATGTTTTGTTTACAGTATTGATTCACTGTTTAGGTTTCGTTTGCAGTATTAATTCAGTTAGGTTTTGTTTGCATTGCTAGTAGTTTGTTTTGTCCTGTTTGCAGTGATTAAGTTCGTTGTGTCATGACCTGTTTACACTGATGATTAAATTTGTCTACGTCATTTCTGCAAAAGATATATGTCAACAGAAATCGTTGATCACATAAATTTACTACGCCAGCTTATTTTACCTGAACATTAATCACCCTAATTTATTTTGGGGGGTGAGGTGAGGTGAGGTGAGGTTGGGTTGAGGTTGGGTTAGGTTGAACATAAGAACATAAAAAAATAAGGAGTCTGCAATAGGCCGGTTGGCCTGCGCATGGCAGCTCCTGTCGAGAGTTACTACCACTCTCTATCATCCATGAATCTATCCAGCCTCCTTTTGAAACTTTCCAGAGTTCCCGCACTTACTACAAAGTTGCTAAGCTTGTTCCACTCGTCCACCACCCTATTTGTAAACCAGTTTCTTCCTATCTCCCTCCTAAACCTAAACTTATCCAACTTGAATCCGTTGCTCCGAGTCCTGTCCTGCTCGGATATTATATGAACTTTATCTATATCCCCTTTATTGATTCCTTTCACCCACTTAAATACTTCTATCATATCTCCCCGCACTCTTCGTCTTTCTAGGGAATGCAAGTTAAGTTTCTTTAACCTATCCTGATATGGAAGGTTTCTAAGTCCCGGAATCATTTTTGTCATTCTTCGCTGCACCGACTCCAGTGAATTTATATCCATTCTATAATTAATAGGGGCACCAGAACTGAACCGCATAATCGAGGTGCGGCCTGACTAGTGCAAGATATAGTTGCAATAAGACCTCTGCACTCTTGTTACTTACACTTCTAGATATAAAACCCAATACTCTGTTTGCCTTATTTCGAACATAAACGCACTGTTTCCTAGGCCGTAGGTCCGGGCTTACAAGTACCCCTAGGTCTCTTTTACAAGTCGACTTCTCGAGGTTGATGTTGTTAAGGCTGTATACATTATAAGTATATGTTCTTCCAATATTAAGTACGCTGCACTTGCTGGTGTTGAATTTCATTTGCCATTTTTCAGACCACCCCTGCAGTTTATTTAGACCCTCCTGTAATGCATTTGCATCCTGCCCTGAATTAATTTGCCACCCTATTTTGGTGTCATCCGCAAACTTGCTTATGTCACTGCTGATCCCAGTATCTAGATCGTTTATGTAGATTATGAACAAGAGTGGGCCTAGTACTGACCCCTGGGGAGCCCCACTGGTTACACGGCCCCACTCAGATTTACCACCATCTACGCTGACCCTCTGCGTTCTATCGGTGAGCCATGATTTTATCCAATTTAAAACTTTCCCCTCGATACCATGAGCCTTAATTTTTCTCAGAAGCCTCTGATGCGGTACTCTGTCAAACGCTTTGCTAAAGTCTAAGTAAATAACATCGTAATTTTCGTCATTATCTACTACCTCGAAGACTTTCCTAAAAAACGTTTGCAGATTTGTTAGACAAGATTTTCCCTTTGTAAACCCATGTTGAGGTTGAGGTTGGGTTATCGTTAGGTTAAATTAGCGTTAGGGTGGTGAAGCTTTAGGTGATTCGTAGTCATAATTAACTTGAACTATTTACCTCTATGTACCACTACGACCACTACATGCATACACACGTTATCATGTGGTAATGCTGACGCTCCTCCCCTACCCCCCTCTCTCCCTCCCCCCCTCCCGACAGACACAAGGGGGGTGGGGTGGGGGTTGCCGTAATTCACAACTTTCTTACGATTTAATTACCCCATTCTTCACACGAGGAGGAGCGGCCCGGTGAAAACAACTTTTACAAGTCCACTTCAAGGAGGGAGGGAGGGAGGTAAGGAGAGAAGGAAGGGAGGATGGGTGTAAAAGAAAAAAAAATCCTGACTTAGCAATTGGTCGAGATTACCATATGAATGTGAACACTCCCCAGCAGTTTTATTGGCCTTATATACCGCTCACAATTTTTCAAAAAGTGTCAAAAGTGGTGGCTGGTGTCTTTGTGGTTTGTTGTGGTGGAACAAATGACTAGCCACCCAGCCGCGCGCACACACACACACGGACAGACACACACTCCAGGCCATTCTTTTTCCACAGCGTCTCGGCTCGTTTTCTCTGGCGTCAGTCTGCGCCTCGATGTTCTCTTTATTTTGAATGTTGTTGTTGTTATGAGTTTGTTATAATTGTATTGGGTTTAAGAATTAGGCTTGATGATAGTTTGTTTATAAAGGTTTAATTTGATGTGTGTCGTGGAGGTGTAACTCGTCGTAATGGTGTGAAACTCTGGAGAAAACTTTGGGAGAATGTTACGGAAGTTTTCGCTCAGGGCGCGAGACTCAGCGGGACTCCAGTGTTCGGAATTTGGATCAGCATGTTTGTGTTGTAAGTGTTCGGATCCCCGCGTTCGATTTATTAATCACCGGGTAGGAGGGAGGGAGGATATTATACCCTGAATCATCACCTTCTAATGGCATTGTTGGTGTGCGAGTTTTACAAGACTGTCCCTCATTGGTGGAGGTCGTCGCGTGTTTATGGAACATCTCAACAGCGAATCATCTCCTAGGGTACGGTGAACCAGTAACTATATCCGCAATATTCAGGAGTATAGCGAAGACACGGGGGCCATACGCTGCACCTCATGGCGCACGCAGTTCATTAACAATTCTGGCAACGAAGTCGGAGGAAAGAGAGTCGAATAGCGGGCGTTATTCCGGGCCATTTCCCCGCCCCCTGCTGCGCTCTGGCGGCCGACTCAGGAACCACCACGCCCAGATTTCGCGCCTTTTTCCACAGTTTCGAATATCTCTTCTCGTTCTCGAATTTCGGCTTATGATGGGCGCGAGCTGCCATACGATGAGGAAAAAGGAAAAAAACCACACACACACACACACACACACTCGTCGATTCAACAGCTGTATGTGAAAATCCCATCACTCGAGCGGCTCTGAAGGGGAGACGAATACACTGGTTTATGCTAGGAGGAGGAGAGGTTTAAGTTTGGCTCTGGATAGTGAAGAGAGAGAGAGAGAGAGAGAGAGACACGTTCAAGCATGATGGTGGTGGGAGTGGCAGAGATGATCGTTCAGGGGTGTGTGTGTGTGTGTGTGTGTGTGTGTGTGTGTGTGTGTGTGTGTGTGTGTGTGTGTGTGTGGGTGTGTGTGTTGGACAATGTGATCATCATCCTTAACCACTGTGGCCATTAGAACTTGATTACATAAAGAACAGACAAGACCCCGCCAACCAGTGTGTGTGGGGAGGAGGAGGAGGAGATGGTGGGGGTTGGGGAGGAGGAGGAGGAGATGTTGGTGGGGGTAGGAAGGAGATGGTGGGGAGGATATGATGGGGAAAAGAGAGAGGTTGGGGAAGGAAATGGTGATGGCAAAAGAGGACCCCCCCCAATCATTTAATAGCCCCTGCCAATCACTTAATAGCCCGAATCACATAATAGCCTTTTAATCACTGTAGTCCCTAATCATATAATTGGCCCATTCATTTAATAGCCCCAAATCATGAGTCTCCAATCATTATATAGCCCTTCCAATCATTATATAGCCCCCCCAGTTACTTAATAGCCCTAATTATTTAATAGCCCCAAACCATTAAAGCCCCCAATCACACACACACACATACACACACACACACACACACACACTGGACTCTATACTTGGATTTGTGTTGAGAGAATTTGAAGTGTTTTTTAGTGACATATTTCTTATTGATTCAATCTTTTGTGAGAGATTGTTGTGAGTTGTGAGAGATTGTTGTGAGTTGTGAGAGATTGTTGTGAGATTGTTGTGAGTTGTGAGAGATTGTTGTGAGTTGTGAGAGATTGTTGTGAGATTGTTGTGAGTTGTGAGAGATTGTTGTGAGTTGTGAGAGATTGTTGTGAGTTGTGAGAGATTGTTGTGAGTTGTGAGAGATTGTTGTGAGTTGTGAGAGATTGTAAGTTGATGATGTTATAATGCATTACTACACCTCAACCACTATATAAAATGGTCTACAAACACTTAAACTTATTCTTCAGTAAACAAGTAAACAAATCAACCATGTCTATAGTCTACTACAGTCATCACTTACAAATTAACTTATAAATTATCACAGGATTTACAACACCAAAATCCATATGTAATACTTAATAGATGTTTGAAAATTCCTACACACACACACACACACACACACACACACACACACACACACACACACACACACACGGTACTAATATGGCTCCTCCTTCCCTCCCCCTCCCTACTCTCTTCCCACCTTCTTCCTTTCTTCCCTCACTCCCTCCCCACTCCCACTCCTCTCCCTGTCCCTCCTCACCTCCTCCTCTTTCCACTTTCTCCACCCTCTAAAAAAGTGTCCAGGTATTTTTGTTCACAACTGTACATATTTTGTTTGTACACGCTAAATTAAGCCCAATGGAATCAGCTTTTGTTTTGTGTAGGTTTTGTAATCCATATGTGTATAGAGGGGTGGGCATGTGGGGGAGAGTGGGGATTTATGTGGGGGGAGGGAAGGGAGCTTGTGTATGGGGGAGGAGAAGGGTTTGTGTATGTAGGGGGGAGGAGGGGTTTGTGTATGTAGGGGAGGAGGGAGTTTGTATGTAGGGGGAGGGAAGGGGTTGTGTGAAGGGGAAGGAAGGGAGGGGTGGGGAGGAAGGAAGGGAGAGGGTGTGGGGAGGAAGGAAGGGAGGGGGTTTGTGTATGTGGGGGGTGGGTGTCGATAGGGGGTGTGGGGTTTGTTATACACACACACATGCCTCATACACGGTGTATAATGTAAACATCTATTAAGTATTGTGTATTATGGATGTTACGTATATTTCATTATGCATTAAGTAATATGTATAACTTATCATCATACCTCAGCTCTCGGACGATTATTCCCTTTATGTAATAATTGGAAAGTTGTTTAGTGTATAACAGTGTTTGATTATTGATGTTTGTTTGGTGTTGTTGTGTGGTCGGGGTTGTGTTGTGTTGTGGTCAGGGTTGTGTTGTCGGGTGTGTTGTGGTCGGGTTGTGTGGTCAGTTGTGTTGTGGGTGGGTTGTGATGTGGGTGTGTTGTGTTGTGGTCAGGTTGTGGTCGGGGTTGTGTTGTGGTCAGGGTTGTGGTGTGGTGTGTTGTGATGTGGTCGGGGTTGTGTTGTGTTTGTGTGTTGTTGTGTTGTGGTCGGGGGTTGTGTTGTTTTGTGTTGTGGTCTGAGTTGTGTTGTGGGTCGGGGTCGGAAGCCATGCAGAGGAGGTTACACATGGCTGTAGAGTTTGTTTTGGCTTGAAGCCTTAGTGGCACATTTTTGTACAAAGCTATTAATTTTTTTACAAAGGTGATTATTTTTTTTTTTTTTGCACACAGGTAATTATTTTTTTGTCTATCATAAGAAACAAAAAAAAAACAAGGGAGGGACACTGTATATATTGTAGGCCACTGTGCTGAGTTTAGGGCCAGATGATGAAAAACTACAGGACAAACACGGGGCAGAGTCAGAAATAAACCCTCAGGTGTGATAGATGCTAATTAAATGACATTCACCCCAGGTAGGTTATGCCCCTAGTTTTACAGGGTAGAAAGAAACATCGGGTATATTAAGTCAGGTATTATGGATAGCTGTGGGGGAGGGGGTGGTCACCTGAAGATCCAAATCCCTTCACCTCTCCCTTAGATTTTTCACCTGCAGAGTGGATTAGGTGGGGAGTGGGTGAGGTGTGAGGCTGGGATTAGGGGAGTGGGTGAGGTGTGAGGCTGGAGTGGATAAGGTGGGAGGGGTGAGGTGTGAGGCTGGAGTGGGTGTAAGGAGAGGTGTGAGGCGGGGGTTCATTAATTATAATGAGGACACGTGGTGGTGTTTGCATAGCTTGGGCACGTGTGTGTGTGTGTGTGTGTGTGTGTGTGTGTGTGTGTGTGTGTGTGTGTGTGTGTGTGTGTGTGTGTGTTGTGGTAGAGTTAATTTGTTGGTGAGAGGTATATAAGCGTTGGGGAACACGTGTAGCTGTGGGTGACTGTGGTGGCAGACGTATAGCACAGCATCACGACGTATAGCACAGCATCGACGTATACAGCATCATCACGACGTATAGCACAGCATCACGACGTACAGCACAGCATCACGACGTACAGCTAAGCATCACGACGTACAGTGCAGCATCACGACGAACAGCACAGCACGACGTATAGCACAGCATCACGACGTACATCACAGCATCACGACGTAAAGCACATCACGACGTACAGTACAGCATCATGACGTACAGCGCAGCATCATGACGTACAGCACAGCATCATGACGTACAGCACAGCATCATGACGTATAGCACAGCATCACGACGTACACGACGTACAGCACAGCATGCACATGACGTACAGCACAGCATCACGACGTAAAGCACATCACGACGTACAGTACAGCATCATGACGTACAGCGCAGCATCATGACGCAGCACAGCATCATGACGTACAGCACAGCATCATGACGTATAGCACAGCATCACGACGTACAGCACAGCATCACGACGTACAGCTAAGCATCACGACGTACAGTGCAGCATCACGACGTATAGCACAGCATCACGACGTACAGTGCAGCATCACGACGTACAGAACAGCATCACGACGTATAGCAGCATCACGACGTACAGCACAGCATCACGACGTAGCAGACGTACAGTGCAGCATCACGACGTATAGCACAGCATCACGACGTACAGTGCAGCATCACGACGTACAGAACAGCATCACGACGTACAGCACAGCATCACGACGTAAAGCACATCACGACGTACAGTACAGCATCATGACGTACAGCGCAGCATCATGACGTACAGCACAGCATCACGACGTACAGTACACCATCATGACGTACAGCACAGCATCACGACGTACAGTACAGCATCATGACGTACAGTACAGCATCATGACGTATAGCACAGCATCACGACGTACAGTACAGCATCATGACGTACAGCGCAGCATCATGACGTACAGCACAGCATCATGACGTACAGTACAGCATCACGACGCATAGCACAGCATCACAGCCTATTGGTATTCCGTTGCTGATTATACCCTCCCTCCTCCCGCCTCTGTGTATGTTTGAAAGGACACACACACACACACACACACACACACACACACACACACACACACACACACACACACACACACACACACCTGTATGGCACGCGTGGGACCACCTACACCTCTCGCTCTTTTTAATTAAGTTACGGGATAAAGCGGTGACTTGTTGCCGTCAGCAGGTGAGTCAGACACACCCCGGGGTCCTCCAGGTAATGTGGCAGGTAAGTAGATTAATTGGAGTAAAATGCTGTGTAATTCTGACTAAAAGTGTGCTTTGTTTTCACCCGTCACTCTGGGGGAGGGGGGGGGGTGATGTGTGTAGGGGTGTGTGTATGTTCTGCCGTGTGTATGTACTGTATAGGTGTGCGTGTTGTCTTATGTGTATGTTATGTTCTGTGTGTATATCGGGGTGTATGTTGTGTTTATGTATGGGTGTGTTGTGTTAGGTGCTACCCAGCAGTAATTGGGGACCTGGATGTTAATCGATGTGCGGATCGTATTCTGAGGTAATGGTTAGCCAGTGCAGTTGGCGAGTTGTCCGGTCTTCTCGGACTATTCCTTGACACTGGATCATGCAACTCGTTAACTTAGGGTGTGGATGTTGTGTTGGCGACAGCTTCTTCACCTTAAACAATTTCACTAGGTGGCCCTTGGGCTGGCCATCCTCGTTACACGAGGGGCAACCATTATTTATTTATAGGGTGTGTTTGTGTATGTGTCGACAAAAGTGGACGTCAGGACCCGTGGCCATGATATCCACTGCTGCAGAGAGAGAGAGAGAGAGATACAGACAGACACAGACAGACAGACAGAAAACGAAAGAGAGTACAGAGCACACCTTTTGGTAATGGAGTCCTTCCGCCTTCCACACCAACCCTCTCCTCCTCCTCCTCTTCCTCATCCTCCTCCTTCGCTTCATCCTCCTCCTCCTCCTCCAACCTTCACTACTTCCCAAATTTATCACAGGCTGTGTTTTGCCCCGGGGCCAGCAGGAGGCAAGGAGTAGGAGGAGGAGACTCGGCAGAAGCTAATTTAGAGTCTAGTGGTCTGTGGTGAGGCCGGCAGCACAGTGGGTAATGCTGTTAGTCGTTAAGATCGCAGGTTATGGCGTAGTGAATAACCCTCTGTGTGTGTGGGGGGGAGGCGGTGCATTACGAGGTCGGGCGCTGGTGTAGAGAGAGAGGTGAGGCGGAGTCGAGGGTCATCGTAAGCCTCCACCCCCCTTCCACCACCCTTCCTTCCCCCCCTCCCTCCATCCTTCCCCCCCTCCCTCTCCCATATCCCTCCATCTATACCCCTTCCTCCCCATATTATAAATATCAGTGTTGACCGGCTTCTAATTGTTGAAATATAAGTTAGTTGACTGTTATCTTACTACCGTTCACCTGTTCCTCCTTAGTGATTCCTTACCTGGAGTGACCTGACCCTATTAACAGAACAAGACAAAAGTGACCCGTGACCCCCTCCCTCTTCCCCTGTGACCTCCTCCATGATCCCCCCTCTTCTGTAACCCCCCCTCTTCTGTAACCCCCTCTTCTGTAACCCCTCCCCTCTTCTGTAACCCCCTCTTCTGTAACCCCCTCCCCTCTTCTGTAACCCCCTCCCCCTCTTCTGTAACCCCTCTTCTGTAACCTCCCCTCTTCTGTAACCCCTCCCCTCTTCTTACCCCCTCTTCTGTAACCCTCCCCCTCTTCTGTAACCTTCCTCTTCTGTAACCTCCCATAATATCATACATAAGGCAGCTCCCATTAACACCCATTAATATGTACTGAGGAGTCACTGTACTGGCGGTAGGACAAAGACAGACAGACAGACAGACAGACAGACAGCTTGATTGATTCATTGATAGATAGATAGAGATACATAGACAGACGTATGGACAGACAGACAGATAGATAGATAGACAGATAGATAGATAAATAGAGAGGCAGACAGATAAATATACAGACAGACAGACAGACAGACAGACAGATAGATAGACAGATAGATAGATAGATACAGAGGCAGACAGACAGACAGACAGACAGACAGTGATAAATATACAGACAACAAACATACAGACAGACAGAGAGACAGACAGACGTAGCCGTGACATTACCGGTAGACAGGTAGCGTCCCGTGGCAGTAATTAACCTGGTGTGTCTCAATCCAGGTGCTGATTATGGCCGTGTTTTGTGTTTACCTGGCGGGGTATAGTGACCCTTTGTGGACCATGGTTTAACCCTTTGAGGACGATGGTTTAACCCTTGAAGACGATGGTTTAACCCTTTGAAGACGATGGTTTAACCCTTTGAAGACGATGGTTTAACCCTTTGAGGACCATGGTTTAACCCTTTGAGGACCATGGTTTAACCCTTTGAGGACGATGGTTTAACCCTTTGTGGACGATGGTTTAACCCTTGAGGACCATGGTTTAACCCTTTGAGGACGATGGTTTAACTCTGAGGACGAAGGCTTACGATGGCTTAACCCTTGTGGACGATGGTTTAACCTTTGAGGACGATGGTTTAACCTTTGAGGACGATGGTTTAACCCCTTTGAGGACGATGATCTCTTTGAGGACCATGGCTTAACCCTTTAAGAACGATGGTTTAACTCCTTGAGGACGACGGTTTACGATGGTTTAACCCTTTGTGGACGATGGTTTAACCCCTGTGTAGATGATGATTTAACCTTTTGTAGACGATGGTTTAATCGAGGACGATGGTATAACTATGAGGACGATGGTTTAACCCTTTGAGGACCATGGTTTAACCCTTTAAGAACGATGGTTTAACTCTTTGAGGACGACGGTTTACGATGGTTTAACCTTTGTGGACGATGGTTTAACCCTTTGAGAACATTAGATAAATAGATGGAAAAATGAATGGATGGATGATTAGATAGATGGATGGATAAATGAATAGGTGAATGGATGTATGGATGGATGGATGGATGAATGGATAGATAGATGGATGGATGGATAAATGAATAGGTGAATGGATGGATGGATGTATGGATGGATGAATGGATAGATGGATAGATGGATGGAGGGATGGATGGATGGATGAATGGATAGATGGATGGATGGATGAATGGATAGATAGATGGATGGATAAATGAATAGATGGATGTATGGATGGATGGATGGATGAATGGATAGATGGATGGATGGACGGATGAGAAAAATGAATGAATGGCTATAGATAGATGAATGGATAGACGGATAAATGGATGAATGGATGGATAGATGGGTGGATTAAAGTATATATGAATGGCTGGATAGATGGATAGCTATATAAAAAGATAGAGAATAGAGAGATAGATACACAGCAAAAATCGTCTTGCAACTTTATGCTGATTCACTCATAATTATACATATTACAGGTGTACAAACTATATACACTAGACATTACAGGTATACAAACTATATACATATACCTAGACATTACAGGTATACAAACAATATACATATACCTAGACATTACAGGTATACAAACAATATACACTAGACATTACAGGTATACAAACTGTATACATATACCTAGACATTACAGGTATACAAACTATTACATATACTACACAACAGGTATACAAACTATATACATATACCTAGACATTACAGGTATACAAACTATATACATATAGCACATTACAGGTATACAAACTATACACTAGACATTACAAAAAAACTATATACATACCTAGACATTACAGGTATACAAACAATATACATATACCTAGACATTACAGGTATACAACTATATACATATACCTAGACATTAAGGTATACAAACAATATACATATACCTAGACATTACAGGTATACAAACTATATACATATACCTAGACATTACAGGTATACAAACAATATACATATACCTAGACATACAGGTATACAAACTATATACATATACCTAGACATACAGGTATACAACTATATACATATACCTAGACATTACAGGTATACAAACTATATACATATACCTAAACATTACAGGTATACAAACAATATACATATACCTAGACATACAGGTATACAAACTATACATATACCCAGACAAAGGTATACAACTATATACACTAGACATTACAGGTATACAAACTATATACATACCTGTATACATACAAACAATATACATATACCTAGACATTACAGGTATACAAACTATATACATATACCTAGACATTACAGGTATACAAACTATATACATAACCTAGACATTACAGGTATACAAACTATATACACTAGACATTACAGGTATACAAACTATATACATATACCTAGACATTACAGGTATACAAACTATATACACTAGACATTACAGGTATACAAACTATATACATATACTGCACATTACAGGTATACAAACTATATACACTAGACATTACAGGTATACAAACTATATACATATACCTAGACATTACAGGTATACAAACTATACATACCAGACATTACAGGTATACAAAAATATCATATACCTAGACACAGGTATACAAACTATATACACTAGACACACAGGCATACAAACTATACACATATACACACAGGTATACAAACTATATATACACTAGACATTACAGGTATACAAACTATATACATATACCCAGACATTACAGGTATACAAACTATATACATATACCTAGACACATAGGTATACAAACTATATACACTAGACATTACAGGTATACAAACTATATACATATACCTAGACATACAGGTATACAAACTATATACACTAGACATTACAGGTATACAAACTATATACATATACCTAGACATTACAGGTATACAAACTATATACACTAGACATTACAGGTATACAAACTATATACATATACCTAGACATTACAGGTATACAAACTATATACATATACCTGGACATTACAGGTATACAAAACTATATACATATACCCAGACATTACAGGTATACAAACTATATACATATACCTAGACATTACAGGTATAAACTATATATATATATACACATTACAGGTATACAAACCTATATATATATACCCAGACATTACAGGTATACAAACTATATATATATACCTAGACATTACAGGTGTACAAACTATATACAATATACCCAGACATTACAGGCATACAAACTATATACATATACCTAGACATTACAGGTATACAACTATATACATATACCCAGACATTACAGGTATACAACTATATACATATACCTAGACATACAGGTATACAAACTATATCACATATCCAAACATTACAGGTATACAAACTATATACATACCCAGACATTACAGGTATACAAACTATATACATATACCCAGACATTACAGGTACAAACTATATATACCCAGACATACAGGTATACAAACTATATACATATACCCAGACATTACAGTATACAAACTATATACATACACCCAGACACAGCATATAAACTATATACATATACCCAGACATACAGGTATACAAACTATATACATATACCTACTAGACATTACAGGTAACAAACTATATACACTAGACATTACAGGTGTACAAACTATATACATATACTAGACATTACAGGTATACAAACTATATACACTAGACATTACAGGTGTACAAACTATATACATATACCTAGACATTACAGGTATACAAACTATATACACTAGACATTACAGGTGTACAAACTATATACATATACCTGAACATTACAGGTATACAAACTATATACACTGGACATTACAGGTGTGAAACTATATACATATACCTAGACATTACAAGGTATACAAACTATATATATACCTAGACATTACAGGTATACAAACTATATACATATACTCCAGACATACAGGTATACAAACTATATACATATACCTAGACATATACAAACTATATACATATACCAGACATTACATGGTATACAACTATATATATATACCTAGACATTACAGGTATACAAACAATATACATAAGCTAAACACAGGGTATACAAACAATATATATATCTAGACATTACAGGTATAAACATTGGTAAAGAAATAGTAAGTCAATAGGAGAGGAGATGAGGGAGAGAGAGAGAGGAGGTGTGGGTAGAGGAGGTGAGAGAGAGAGAGAGAGAGAGAGGAGGAAGTAGGTAGAGGAGGTGAGAGAGGAGGGAAGTAGGTGAGGAGGTGAGAGAGAGAGGAGGAAGTAGGGGGGGGGAGAGAGAGAGGAGGAAGTAGGTAGAGGGATGAGAGAGAGGAGGTAGAGGGGAGAGAGAGAGAGAGGAGGAAGTAGGTGGAGGTGAGAGAGAGAGGAGGAAGTAGGTAGAGGAGGGAGAGAGAGAGAGAGAGGAAGAGGTAGGGGGATGAGAGAGGAGGAAGTGGAGAGGGGGAGAGAGAGAGGAGAAAGCAGGTAGAGGAGGTGGAGAGAGGAGGAAGTAGGTGAGGAGGTAGAGAGAGGAGGAGGCAGGTGGAGGAGGTGAGAGAGACAGGAGGAAGTGGTGGGAGGTGAGAGAGAGAGAGAGAGAGAGGAGGAAGGAGAAAGGTCAGGGTTAGGGTCTCTAAGATAGGGAAGTGGGGAGGAAGGAGGAAGAAAGTGGAAGAAAAAAATAGGGTAGGAGAGGGAGGGGGTAGAGGGTCAATCACTACATGGGAAGAGTAAGGTTAGGTGTGTCTGGGGGGTCGCCTCACCTTCACTAGCCACCTTGTTTTTGTCGTGTCAGTGAGAGTTTGAGGTTTTGTCGTTGTGTTGAAGGTGGTGGTGAGGCAGTACACTACAGGCCTGTGTGGTGTGTGGTGTAGTAATGAGGGTCTCACAGTATTTACCCACGCCTACACACGTCAGGTAACTCCGTGTTTCCACACACACACACAGACCTCTCAAGGCGACCTCCTTCCTCTCACCGACTTACACCTGGGAGGTGGTTCTCGAACAGCACCTCCTTCAGGGGAGTTAATGAGGTTTGTGGGGGTTAAATCAGGTTGTGGAGGAGAGGGTGAGAGGTGGTCCTGAGACACAGACGTGAGGTGGAGGGCCGCTGCCTTGCTCTAATGACCTGCTTGTGTGTGTCTGTCTTCTCTCACACTCACGCACACATACATACATACTATTTGGGTGTGGTTGAGAAGTGTGTTGAGATAGTGGTGGTGACGATGGTAGTAGCAGTAGTAGTGGTGACGATGGTAGTAGCAGTAGTAGTGGTGACGATGGTAGAAAGCAGTAGTAGTGGTGACGATGGTAGTAGCAGTAGTAGTGGTGACGATGGTAGCAACAGTAGTAGTGGTGACGATGGTAGTGGTAGTAGTAGTGGTAGTAGTGTGGTGACGATGGTAGTAGTAGTAGTAGTGGTGACGATGGTAGTAGCAGTAGTAGTGGTGACGATGGTAGTAGCAGTAGTAGAGGTGACGATGGTAGTAACAGTAGTAGTGGTGACGATGGTAGTAGCAGAGTAGTGGTGACGATGGTAGTACAGTAGTAGTGGTGACGATGGTAGTAACAGTAGTGGTGAGACGATGGTAGGCAGTAGCGTCGTCGATGGCGGGGGGGTTGGGGATGGAGGGTAGTGGCAGTAACCAGATTTAGGTGAAATGAGGCCCTCGGGCTGGCTGGCCCTGGCCTCACCACCACCCCAATTATACGGAGAATTGTCCACTTGTGTGCGTGATGGTAAAGGATGTCATATTGTTGTCTGCCATCACACTCCCTGCCCCGGCCATGCTGGAGAGCTGTGAGGGGCAGGGAGGGGTGAGGGCAGGAGGTGAGGGCAGGAGGGGTGAAGGAGGGAGGAGGATGATGTGGGTAGAGAGAGGGAGTGATGGGGGTGGGAGACGGGATGGTAGGTAAGAAGCAAAACACACGGGGAGAGAGAGATAGGTGGGAGGAGAAGGAGCGAGGGGGGGAGGGAGGGAGGGTGAAGGAAAAGAGAGAATTAGAGAAGGAAGGAAGGGGGTGGGAAAAGGGATAGACAAGAAGTGTAAACGGTTGGGGATAAAGGAGAGAAGAGGAAAGGACGAAGAGAGAGAGAGAGAGAGAGAGGGGAGAGAGGGAGAGAGAGAGAGAGAGAGAGAGAGAGAGAGAGAGAGAGAGAGAGAGAGGAAAGGAGAAGGAGAGGAAAGGAATGAAGGAATGAGGGGGAGAAAAGGATGACGAGAAGTGTAAATGGTAGGGAAGAAGGAGAGAGAGAGAGAGAGAGAGGGCTAACAGGTACTTCATGCTACTCCATCTACAGATATTTAACTATGGGGTGATTACGGCTGAGAGTGTGGGAGAGGAGGAGGGAGAGGGATGCTTAGGGAGAGAGAGAGTGAGAGGGATGCCTTGGGGAGTGAGACCACGAGAGAGAGAGGTGTCTGGGAGGGTGTAAGAGGGCTGGAAGGGTGTGAGAGGGGTTCCTGGGAAAGGGTGAGAAAGGGCTGCCCTCCTCCCTTTCCCTTTCCTCCGTCAGTGCTGATGGTCAGAGGAGATAGCTGCTGACCACGTCCCCATCCTCCCTCCCCCTCCTCCCCCCTCCTCCCCCCCCACCCAATTGTCCTCCCTCTCTTCCTTTCCTTATTCTCCCTCCCTCCTCTCCCCACCTAACCTCTCCACACACACAACCCCACCACTCTTTCTCCCCTCTCTTTTCTTCCCCCTCTCTCCACACACAAATTCCCATCCACTATATTCTCTCACCCCCCCTCTCTCTCACACACACACACACACACACACACACACACACACACACACACACACACACACACACACACACCATCAGTTCCAGGGTCGGCCATGGAGGAACCTGCTTCTGCCTTACGGATATTGTAACAGGTTTAGGAGGAATGTGAGCACTCTGTTGTGGGGGGGGGGAGGAGGGGGTGGAGGAGTAGGGAGGTTGAGTGGGGGTTGGGTGAAAGGGAGTTAAGGGTGGGGGCTGGGGCTGAGGGGGGTTGAGGAGGATGGGGTTGGGGGAGTGAGGAGGGTTGGTGGGGGAATGGGGTGGCTAATGATGATACCAATGCGGGGCAGGAAGGAGGAAGGGGGTAGGATAAAGAGGTGAAGGAGAAAAATGAAGAAGAGGAGGAGGGAATGAAGGGAAGAGGGGAGGAGGAAGAGGAAGAAGAGGGGAGGAGAGAGCGAGAGGAAGCAAGAAGAAGAGGATGAGAAGGAGAAAGGAAGCAAAGGAATAATAATAATAATAATGATAATAATAATAATAATAATAATAATAATAATATTTTATATAACAATAAATAACAATGAAAAAGAAGACAGATAATGATGAGGAAGAGGAGAGATGACGTCACGGTAGAAGGAGGGGGTGAGGGAGGACGATAAGAAGACAAACGAGGAGATAAGATGAGGGGAAGATGATGATGAGGAATTGAGGGAAGGAAGGAAGGCAGGAGGGGAGGAGGAAGGAGGGAGGGTATTTGACAAGTGATGGAGGAGTGAATAGTAGACTGTGCGTGTGTGTGTGTGTGTGTGTGGAGGGAAGGAGGGGAGGGAGGGAGGGCGGAAGATAAGAGGGGAGGGGCCAGTGCACCCTGGTGGCTGGACACACCTCCATGTTACTATGATGATCGTCTTGCGCGTTACCTCAAGTGTGATAAATGATCCGTGAGGGGTGGGGGGGGGGGAGGGGAAGTGGAAGGAGGGTTGGGCTGGGGTGGGGGGTGTGAGGGTGGGGTGTGTTGGGGTGGTGTGGTGTTTGGGGGGTGGGGGTGTGTTGGGGTGGTGTGGTGTTTGAGAGTGGGGGAGGTGTGTGTGTGTGTGTGGAGGGGTTCAGGTGTTTTACTGTACACTGTTTGGGTCTACATGTTAATTTAGGCGTTAATTTACATATTATAGGACGGCCAGACAGAACATCGTCATCATTACACTTTAAAGAAACTGGTTTATGTGTATTTGTTTGTTGTTATTGTTTATGTTTTATTTATTTTTCGGGATTAGCCCACCTGGGCACAGGTCACTGACACATCAGGGGCCTGGGGAATGTAATAATAATAATAATAATAATAATAATAATTCATAGTAAAATAAAATTTCTAATAAATAATAAAAATTAAAATAAAATAATTATGATAATAATAATAATAATAATAATATAATATGTATATAGAAATACAAAAATGAAAAAAAAGATCGAAAGTGAGAAACAATATATGTATGTATGTTGTGTTGTCAATAGTAAGAAACAATTGAGACCCTGCAATTGTGTGTAAATGAAGCAGAAAGTCAGATCAGCAACCTGGGACTTGGTCACAATTTTCGTGATGCCATATGGCAGCAGGGTCTACCATTAGACAACACATTATGCTTCCAATATCTTCCCAGACGGTAGTACCTCCCTGTTTGGTAGCTGCCTACTACCTACCTACAGTATGCTTGACGTGATCGAGTGAGGGGAGTGTAAAGTTCTTGAGTGTTGTTTGTCTGACAGTATTCACCTGGAGTTTTGTTTTGCTGATCACAGTACAACAGCAACAATAACTACTACTACTACTACTTTTTGAACGTGGCCTCCATCCTCCCCCAATAGCCATACCTTCGCCGCCATTTTATTACCTTAAAACTAAATATCCTAATACATACGTAGCTATCCTATCTGTGTTGAGTTAGTTGAGCCGCAGACCTATGCGGCATTCAGTGACTGTAGCCTCATAGTCAATATCTGTAACTGTTGTCGGCTTTGGGGCCGGTGCTCTCGTTCCCCTGAGGCAGAGCAAGCCCGACCTAAGGAGAGAGAAGGACAGTCGACATCTCATCCAGGCTGTAACACACTTCTCTGGCTGCTGCTTCTGTTCGGATAGCACCTCCCGAGTCTGGCGTAGAATCATCTTGCACTTAGGCATCCCACCAAGGATGTGAACACTAGAGTGAAGCTGCCTTGATCAACGTTCGGAATTCTCTCCAGTATGCCCTTATCTTGTCGTTCTCGTTCCTCCTGTGTGCAGCATCGAGACCTAAGTTACGGTGACATGCGGCCATGAGATAAAAAATCCTGATGTCGAAGAAGGCTCGCTGTCCCCGCGTCCAGAATCCTCGAGCACTGACGTAAAACTGCTTACTACTACTACTACTGCTACTACTATTACTACTACTACTACTACTACTGCTACTACAAGCTCTTCATGTCTTTAGCCACACCACAAACCCAAACTTGGAGTCTTGGGTGTCAGTGTACCAGTTTTCATGGGAAATTTGTACAATTCGGTGTGAATATTAGGTTTGTGGCAGCAGGCAGGTCTGGGGAGGAGTAGAGGTGGGGATGGGAGGTGAGGGGGGCAGTGGAAGGAGGAGGGACATGGGAAGGGGGACTGGGGGGGGTGAGGAGGGGGGCTGAGCAGGGGAGGGAAGGGGTTAGGGATGGGAGGAGACAGGAGGGATAGGAGGGGACGGAGGGGAGGAGGGACGTGGGGGAGGGGGAGGGGGAGGAGGGACGTGGGGGAGGGAGGGAGGGGGACGTAGGGGAGGGAAGGGGAGGAGGGAGGGAGGACAGGGATGGTTGGACAGGGTTGGTGTAAACAGTTGGGTCAACCCTGGATCAAACTACTACATGTGGGGGGAGTGACGATGGTTCAGTGGCATCTATATTAGTCTTTATTTGGAAGAACATGGTTCGATCCATTGACTCTGTGTATGTGGTGACTAAAAAAATATCAGACAAAAATTTGCTTATAATCTTGTTTTTGTAATTACAGCTGTTATTATTTTACCTAACCTCACCTAACATAACCTAACATCAAAATCCCTCAACTGTTTTCATTAATGTAACTTACCAATATAAACCTCCCGTGACATCACAACCCTTAGTTTCATCAGTGCCAACCTTTATTACATTTCTTCCAATTGATTTGTCTCTCTTTCTGTCTTTCTTTTCTTTCTTCTTTCTCTGTCTGTCCTCTTTCTTTCTTTGTTTCTTTATTTGTTTTTTCTTTCTTTTGTCTGCTTGTTTCTTTCTCCCTATCTGTCTCTTTCATTCTTTCTTTCATCTACCTGTACTCTTTCTTTCTTTTCCTCTTTCTTTCTCTCTTTCTCTCTCCTTTCTCTCTTTCTCTTTCTTTTTCTCTTTCTCTTTCTCTTTCTTTCTCTCTTTCTCTCTTTTATCTTTCTTTCTTTCTCTCTCTTTCTCTTTCTTTTTCTCTTTCTCTTTCTCTTTCTTTCTCTCTTTCTCTCTTTATCTTTCTTTCTTTCTCTCTTTATCTTTCTTTCTTTCTCTCTTTCTCTTTCTTTCTCTCTTTATCTTTCTTTCTTTCTCTTTCTCTTCTTTCTCTCTTTCTCTTTCTCCTTTCTCTCTTTCTCTCTCTTTCTTTCTCCTCTTTCTCTCTTTTCTTTCTTTCTTTCTCCTCTCTTTATCTTTCTTTCTTTCTCTTTCTCTCTTTCTCTCTTTCTCTCTTTTATCTTTCTTTCCTCTCTTTATCTTTCTTTCTCTCTTTCTCTTTCCTCTCATCTTTTCTTTTCTCTCTTTCTTTCTTTCTCTCTTTCTCTTTCTTTCTCTCTTTCTCTTTATCTTTCTTTCTCTCTTTCTCTTTCTTTCTCTCCTCCTCTTTGTCTTTCTCTCCTTCTCTTTCTCTTCCTTTCTTTTCTTTCTCTCCTCTTTGTCTTCTTTCTTTCTCTTCTTCTCTCTTTATCTTTCTTTTTCCTCTCTTCCTCTCTACCACCATAGCAGCAGGTCAAGAGCGTGCCTCAGCTGCCCGTTTTCTGTGTGGTTAATGGCTGCAATTACGGCTAACTCAATCAACACTGGTTGTTGGTTGGCCTCTTGTCATCTATTGTTCACTAACACATAACGACTGTCTGTCTTCCCCCTCCCTCCTTCCTCCTTTTCATAACTTCCTTCCTGCCTTTTCCCTTCCTTCCTTTCTTTCTTCATTCATTCCTTCCTACCTACTAACTCCTTCTTCCTTCCTTTCCCCATCCCTTTCTTCCTACCTACTAACCTTCCTTCCTTTCTTTCCTTTCCTTCATTCTTCCTTCTTCCCTCTGTCTCTCTTACCTTTTCTTCTCTTTCCTCTTTTCTTTCACTTTCTTAGTCTTTTATTTATAATTTATTTTTACCGAGTTCTTTATTCTCTTTCTCTCATTCACTGTCCTTCCTCTTAATATGTTTGTTGTAGAATCTCTCTCTCTCTCTCTCTCTCTCTCTCTCTCTCTCTCTCTCTCTTTTTTTTTTTGTGACTACTTCAATGTCCAAGTGTTCATTATTGTTATTGATTAGTGAGTGAGAGTGACCAGTGGCCTGCCTCTCCCTCCCTCTCCCTCCTCTCTCACCTCTCCTCCCTCTCATAATAGGAGTAGTGAGGTAGTGATCACTGGCCTCCTCCCTCCTTTCTCTCTCTACCTGACGAATCCTATACAACTTTCTCATATAAAACTGATTTAATGAATCTTAATTTCTAGGCCCCAGTTCTAATAGGTCCCAGTCCTTATAGGTCCCAGTCATATAGGCCCCAGTCTTAATAGGCCCCAGTCTTAATAGGCCCCAGTCTTAATAGGCCTTAGTCACTGGGCCCCAATCAGTTTTAGTTTGACACCTGTTCAGAAGATAATTTTCTTACATTCTAATTATTAATAATTCTGATTAGAGATATGACAATAGTAATAATAGTATTAAAAAATGATAATAATAATAATAATAATAATAATAATAATAATTATAATAATATAAAAATAGTACATTTTACCATTTGACCGGCACCTGACAACCACTTGACCGACGTTTGACTAGCACTTGACCGGCATAACACGCCGGTCGATCAGTTCAGGCGAGGTCTAGGGCGGATCATTTACTGTACGAGGGTTGTCCCACACACACACACACGCACACACACACACACACACACACACACACACACACAGGGTACTCGGCACACCGGAGCTCCTTAGAGGACAGGGAGAGAAGGAAGGAAGAAGGAGGGAAGGAGGGGAAGGGTGGGGATGAAGAGTAGGGGGTAGGAAGATGAGGATGGGAGAGTAAGTAGTAATAGTAGTAGTAGTAGTAAGGATGAGGGAGGGAAGGAGGAAGGGGGGTGTGTGGTGGTAAGGAGGATAAGGTAAAGAAGGAAGAAGGAGGATAAGGAGGAGGAAGGGATAAGATAAGGAGGAAGAGATCAGGA
Organism: Homarus americanus; assembly: GCF_018991925.1. Lineage (NCBI taxonomy): Eukaryota > Metazoa > Arthropoda > Malacostraca > Decapoda > Nephropidae > Homarus > Homarus americanus. The sequence goes on from NW_024752135.1 coordinate 27,459, forward strand.
GGAAGGAAGAATCAAGTAAATTGACAGTAGGAAGGGTGCATGCCAAAATCTCAACACACACACACACACACACACACACACACACACACACACACACACACACACACACACACACACACACACAAGAGGCTGATCCAGTACACTATTACAGTAATGGTCCTAGCAAGCCCACCACCACCACTGTAACTCTTGTATTGAGCAATTACCACCCAGATCAATCATCATTCTCTCTTCCCTCCCTCCCCTCTCCCTTACAACTACCTTCCCCCTCTTCCATTTCTCCCTCTCTCCTCCTCCCTCCCCCCTCTCTGTCCATCTCCTAACTACCCCCTCCCCTCTCATCTCTGTCCATCCCCTCCCCTCCCCTACCCCTCCCTCCCCCCTCTCTGCCATCTCCACCTATACCCTCTACTTCCCCTCCCCTCCCTCATCTCATCCATCCCTCCCTCTCCCTACCCCCTACCTACCCCCCTCTCCCCCCTCTTGTATGTCGGGTCAATTAGAAATCTGATCGTTGGAGGTGGCATAAGGACCTCCCGTCAATAAGAATCACAAATGGGAATAGTTTGAATGGGAGTTTCTGAGGTAATGAGGGGGTGGGTATGACTGTCTTGCCCCAGTCTTTTTCAATTAGATCGAGGAGCCTTTGGTAGAGTCTCTCTCGACCCGTCTAGGAGGAAGGCTTTCTGCTGTCTGACGTGGGCAAGATAGATGGAGAGTTACAATTTCTGGCCAGCCTCAAGGGTGTTTCCTGCTAGCGTGAGGCAGTGTTTGGTGGGGAGCAGCAGGGGGTGGTGTTGAGGTTGGGAGATGGGGAGATGTTTATGGGAGCAGGAGGAGGAGGAAGGGTGGTGATGTGGTGGTGGTGGTGATGGGGGGTTGGGGAGATGGGGTGTGATGGGAGATGTTTAGTGGGGAGCAGGGTGGGAGGGGGGTGGTGGAGGTTAGGGAGATGGGGAGTGTTTAGTGGGGAGCAGCAGGAGGAGGAAGGGGGTGGTGAATGATGGTGAGGTGGTGGTGATGGGGAGGTTAGGGAGATGGGGTGTGATGGAGATGTTTAGTAGGGGAGCAGCAGGAGGGGGTGGGGGGTGATGATGGTGGTGGTGGTGGTGATGGGGAGGTTAGGGAGATGGGGAGATGTTTAGTGGGGAGCAGCAGGGGGTGGGGGTGGGGGGTTGGTGAATGATGGTGGTGTGTGGGGTGGGGTGTGGGGGAGATGTTTAGTGGGGAGCAGGAGGAGGAAGGGGTGGTGAATGATGATGGTGGTGGTGATGGGGGGAGTTAGAGAGATGGGGTGATGGGGAGGAGGTGATGTAGGAGATGTTAAGATAATGGGGATGTCCTAATGATTTTCCACTATGTCCGTATCCTAGTATGGCTGCACTGTATGTCTGATAACTAGCAAACAACATGTCTTCTGCTGAGAGTCATGTGTGTCCTAACAGAGAGAGAGAGAGAGGGAGGGTAGTAAGAGAGAGAATTAGTAAAGAGAGAGAGAGAGGGGGAGTAGTAAGAGAGAGGTGTGAGAGAGGGTAGTAAGAGAGAGAGAGGGTAGTGGGGGTGGTAAGAGAGAGTAGAGAGGGATGTGAGAGAGAGAGAGAGAGAGAGAGAGACCTGCAATATAACAGGATCTGTGCAGTAGGTCCTAAAAGCGAGCTCTATCTTAGTATATTACTCTCTCTCTCTCTCTCTCTCTCTCTCTCTCTCTCTATTTCTCTCTCCTCTCTCCTTCCTCTCTTCTTCTCTCTCTCTTCTCCCTCTTTTCTCTCTCTCTGCATCCTCCTCCCTCCCCCTCCTTACCTTCTTCTCCTCCTCTGGGTGTAACAACACAGATGCTGTAGGAGATTAGAACCAGTTTAAGACGCCCATGGTGAGAGGTCATACCTAATGGTAGAGTCTGTATGTATGCTAAGTATGAGCTCTATGATGTGTGTATGGAGTGTATGATGTGTGTGAGTGTGTGATGTGTGTGTGTGTGTGTGAGTGTATGATGTGTGTGTGAGTGTGTGATGTGTGTGTGTGTGTGTATGAGTGTATGATGTGTGTGTGAGTGTGTGATGTGTGTGTGTGTGTGTATGAGTGTATGATGTGTGTGTATGAGTGTATGATGTGTGTGTGGTGGTGTTGATGTGTGTGTGTGTGAGTGTATGATGTGTGTGTGAGTGTATATCTGTGTGTATAGTGTATATGTGTGTATGAGTGTATGATGTGTGTGTGTATGAGTGTATGATGTGTGTGTGAGTGTATGATGTGTGTGTGTATAAGTGTTTTGATGTGTGTGTGTATGAGTGTGATGTGTGTGTGTGTGTGTGTATGTGTGTGTGTATAGGTATGATGTGTGTGTATGAGTGTATGATGTGTGTGTGTGTGTAAGTGTTTGATGTGTGTGTGTATAGTGTATGATGTGTGTGTATAGTGTATGATGTGTGTGTATGGGTGTATGATGTGTGTGTGGTATGATGTGTGTATGAGTGTGTGATGTGTGTGTGTGTGTGTGTGTGTGTGTGTATAAGTGTATGATGTGTGTGTATGAGTGTATGATGTGTGTGTGCGTGTTTATGGTTGTATGATATGTGAGTATGACGGTTTGGTGTGTGTGTGTGTGTGAGTATAGTTTGTTGGATAATTAATTGGCAAATTAGATTAGTTAACAAGGAATTAGATGGATTAGATAGTCATTGGCACCTGATTAATTAGATCTAGAATTAGTTAGAGGCACAATTAACTAGTCATACAGTGAATTGAATATACTTAACTAATTAGATGGGTAATTAGAGACAATTATCCAATGGAGGCTGATTAATTAGATGTAGCTAACCCTATCGATGGGTTTATTAGTTAAATACTCTTGAATAATAATGAGTTGAGTAATTAGTTAAGAGCTAAATTAACTACAGTAATTTCATAAAGTTAAATAGACTTAGTTTGAGGGTCTTGGGAAGTTCACCTGGTAAAGACATTTAACTAATTGGAAGTGGTAATTAGTTAGAGGCAGTTAATTAGTTGCCTCAGCTCTTCATTACCTGTAATACCTCATCCTCCTTCCTCCTCCTCCCCCACACACAAAGACTTTAATCCCAGGTACAGTAATGAGGCCGTTCTGTACTCTGAGTTACATCTGTCTGTATTATCTGTCTGGCTGTCTGTCTGTCTCTGTCTACTTCACTGTGTTTATGTATTATGTATGTATGTATGTATGTATGTATGTATGTATGTAGACAGATGTGTGATTCCGTGAAGGCTGGGGTGACGGATGGGTGATAGACAGTGTTGCGTTAGACAGGTGTGTAGACAGGTTGGAATGAGAGAGCAGTAATAAGATGAGGTGTTCAGGTGACGGGTGGTGACTGTCTGTCTGTCTAAACACTGTCTAAATACTGTTTAAACACGTCACCAGAAAGTATAAATTAACATTCTTTTTATCGGAAGAATCGTAGTTCTCTCACATACAGTCCGTTATGGGTTTCACAGATTATGGACCTCGATATAACGGATTGTATTCTATATAGTCCGTTAAATAGAGGACTCACTGTATGGGGTGAGAGAGAGAGAGAAGAGAGAGAGAGCTGCCCCTCACTCACTGGAGGAGACTGTACGGACACACTGGGTCTGATTTCCTAAACCAGCGGTAGTTTGGGTGTTGGCGACGGTACTGTGGGGAAGAGCCCATATGAATGAGGTAATATTCACTCCTTCAGGACTTGTGGTGCCATGGCCGAGGGGTTACAGCACTCGGCTCAGGTCCTAAGGTTCGTATCCAGGGAGGTGATGGTGTGTGGTGCCGGCCACACTGCCTCTGTGTACTGAAGGTTTAGTATACAGGATGTGGTGCTGTGGTGGCCGTCAGTAATGGCCTAAGAGACCCACTGGTATTTTTTATCTGGTACAGGGCAGGTGGGGGGGTGTGAGCCGCGGCCAACCCTGTCCTTCTGAGCGGTTTGATGAAGAAGAGGAACCGGAAGAGCGGAATGATTTCAGTGAGTGTTTGTAGTATAACTTTTAATTGGCAGCTCCCAAATCAAATATGGCGGCTGGAGGGCCGCATTGTCGGCGAGCGAGCGCCGGCTGGGCCGCTTCAATACGTAACGAGGCTTTGTGCTCCTCGGCCCAGGTTTTGACAATTACTGCTCGTTAGCGAGTTTAACAAATCACCTGGGACGACCTGGGTAAACAGTGCGCCACCTGCCTCGCGTCCGAACACGACCAAAGTCCTCACCTGCCTTACCTCCCCGCTTCTCACGGCCTCACTCTCCCTCACCCCTCCTCACAACAACTCCCGGATGGCCATAGGAGCCTCTCTATATCCTGTAGGCGTCACAGAGCCCAGGATAGCGGAGGAGGAAGGACGGTGGAAGGATACACCCAGGGATACCAGTGTGTGCCGGGTCCCACGTCGTCTCTTGTGTCTAACCTAATGTTTTGCTCCTGAATTTAATCCCCTTGAAGAGAAAAGGAGTAGAGGCTCACAGCTTCACTTTGACTTCTGGGGCCAGCGCTAACGAAGGGAGGGAGGGCAGAAGGAGGGAAGGAGGGAGGGGGCAGGTAGAAGGAGGAAAGAGAGCGTGGGTGGGTAAAGGGGGGAAGGAGAGCGGGATGGGTAAAGGAGGGAAGGAGAGCGTGGGGTGGGTAAAGGCAAGAATGATATGTGGGGTAGCAGAGGAGGGAAGGATGGATGGAAAGGAAGGTTGAGGGAGGGAGGGGAGAAGGGACAGGTGAAGGAAAGGAGGAAACGATATACTACGTAGGTAAAGGAGGGAAGAAGAGGGACAAGAGGAAGGAGGCTACTGGCTGGCTGAAGGAGGGGTAAAGAGAGAGGAGAGGATAAGTGGGAGGAATGATAACAAGTGAGGAGAGAGAGATGTATAGAAGGAACGGGAGTAAGGAAGAAGACAACAGAGAGAGAGAGGGGGGGTGGGTGAAGGAGGAGGAAAAAAAGAATCAGGGTAGAACAGAAAACCTTAGGGGAGGAGGAGGAGAGTAGAAGATTGAAGAGGAAGGAAGAAGAGGAGGAGGAGGAGGAAGAAGAGGAAAGTAAACTCTTAATTCATAATGTTCTCCCTTTAAAAAAATGACCAGCAAACAAGACCACACTTTTACAACCTTTGCGTGGTAGTAAGGTGTAGGGGGCGAGTTGTTTACCTTCTGTTTACCACGTGATGCCTTTGTTTATCGTCTGTTTACCACGTGGTGCCGTTGTTTGCTCTCTGTTTATCACGTGGTGCCTTTGTTTACCTTCTGTTTATCACGTGGTGCCTTTTGTTTACCTTCTGTTTTCAATTTGGTGCCTTTGTTTACCTTTCTGTTTATTTCGTGGTGCTCTTGTTTACCTTTCTTACCATGTGGTTGGTTTTTAACATGTGGTGTCTTTGTTTACCTTCTGTTTATCACGTGGTGCCTCTGTTTATCCTGTGGTGTTTTTGTTTACTTTATGGTGCTTTTTGTTTCATGTGGTGTTTTTGTTTACTACTTGGTGCTTAAAATAATCACACGATTTTGAGTTTCCGTAAAAATTGGAAGGTACATCAGATGAGATTTCCTTTTGAGTTGGGGATTGAGGGAGATGATATTCTCCTGCCTTCCTCCCTGTGGCTCCTCCTCACCCTCTTCCCCACAACCCTCCCTACCTTCCTCACCCTCCTACGACCTCCCTTTCCTCTTCTTCTCCACAACCTCCCTACCCCTTCCCCCACAACACCTCTCTACCCTCTTCCCACAACCCCTCCTCCCCTTCCCCACAACCCCACCAACCTTCTTCCCCACAACCCTCCCTACCTTCCTCACCCTCCTCCTAGGCCTTCCTTCCCCTTCCCCACAACACCTCCCTACCCTTGTCACCGCCCTCCCCACGCCCCGTCAAGGACAGTAGCAACGAATGGATCACACACCACCACTAACACTTACCTGACCCTCCATGTTTGTCTTGCTCAGTGCTTTGCTGTCTGTCTCATGAAGGGGGTAGATTATCATGATAATTGTGGTGTAGAAGGTAGATTATCATGACAATTGTGATGGTATTTAAAGGTCATGCAATGTCGTAGAATTTGGTTGGCAGGGAGTGTTACAATATTTCACCTCACTTCCTCCCTCTCACTTCCTCCTCCCTTCCCTCCCTCCTTTCCTTTTCCCTCCCCCCCTCTCCTCCCTTCACCCTTCTCCTCCTCCTCCCTCCTCCTCCTCCTCCTTTCCTCCTCCCTCCTCCCTCCTCCCTCCCTCTCTCTCCCTCCTCCTCCCTCTCCTCCTCCTCCCTCCCTCCCTCCCTCCTCCCTCCTCCTCCTCCTCCTCCCTCCTCCTCCCTCTCTTCCCCCTTCCCCGCCCCCTCCTCCCTTCCCTCCTTCCTTCCTTCCTCCTCCTCCTCCCCCCTCCCTCCTCCCTCCCTCCTCCCTCCCCTCCCTCCCTCCTCCTCCCTCCCTCCTCCCTCCCCTCCTCCTCCCTCCCTCCTCCCTCCCTCCCTTCCCCTTCCTCAATATCATTCTTCAATCTCATCCCCCCATTCTCTGTCTCTCTCATCTCCCTTTAAATCTTCCCCCAATCGGCCCCCCTCAATTCGCTCCATTTTATTCCTCCCTCAATCTCCACCTCCCCCCCCTCTCCTCAATCTCCCCTCAATCTCTTCACCCTCCTCCTTCCATCCTCGCCCACTTAATCTTCCTCCATCCTCTTTTCTCCTCAATCTATTTCCATCCTCTTCCTCCCTTCCCTCTCCCTGTCCTCTCCCCAGCCCCTCCTCTTTCCCATCCCATTTGCCCTCCCTTTGCTTGCTTCTCTCCCTCATCTCTCTTCCCCACCTGCTCTTTCTTCCTCGTCATCTCCTTCTTCCTCCTCCTCCTCCCCTTCTCTTCCACTCCTCCTCCCCCACCTCTCTCCCACCTCCAACCCCCTTCCTTACTCCTTCCCTCCCCTTCACCCCCCTCCTTCCACCACATCCTTCCTTCCCCCTCCTTTCCCCACCCCTCCTCCATCCCTCTTCACTAATCCTGTTCCCCACTCCTTCCTCTCCCTTCACCACCCCCCGTTCCCCACTCCTTCCTTCCCTCTCCACCCTCCCCTCTCCACAATCTTCCTCCTCTCTCAACCCTCCCTCCTCCACAATCCTTCCCCACCCATCTCCACGCCTCCACATCCTCTTCTCCCTCCTCCCCCACCCCCTCCACTCCCTCCTCCTCCCTCCTCCCTCCATCTGGCGCCTGTATATATGTAAAGTTGGGGAGAGGACAGTCGCCATCTCAGGTTTCATTTTCGGTAATGCTGTCTAATCCGGTTTGGCGCTCAAAATAAGGTACAGCATAACAGCTGGAGGGCACCTGTATTTACGTGGACGCTGGGCACCCACTTACAGTATCATTCACGTCGCACTGCCCACCACGGCCACCAGCAGGGGAGGGAGGGGGGGAGGAGGAAGGGGTTGGACAGGAGAAGAGGATAGGTGAGAGGATAGTAGGGAGGAGAAGGAAGAGGAGGAGGAAAGGACGATACTCTGGGAGGAGGGAAAGGTAGCCAGATGAGCTGGGGGTGGAGGAGCTGAGAGGAAGAGGAGAAGAGGAGCAGGGAGGAAGAGGAGCAGGTGTGAAGAGGAAAGTCGGAGGATAAAAAGGGAGAGAGGAGAGGAAGTAGGAGGAGGAATAATAACTAATAATAATAACAACAACAATATACAATATAATATATTAATATCGAACGGTGGTGGAGAGAGAGAGAGAGAGAGAGAGAGAGAGAGAGAGAGAGAGAGAGAGAGAGATGAAAAGGAAAAAAATATATAAAAACAAAAAACTTGGAAAAAAAAAAAGAAGAAAAAGGAGAGAATAAAATAGGAGTTTGATAATGAATAAATAATGAGAAACAAGAACACAAATAATGAAGGAAAAAGACAAGAACAACAACGACGAATGGAAGAGAGAGAGAGAGAGGACTCAGACGGACACAAAATACACATGATCATTTGTGGGTGACGCTGAGGATAAAATAGATAAGACAAACAGACATACAGATATACGAGTGACTGACAGCTATATACCATCACCTGTATATGTCGGGGAACAAAATTAATCGTCGTTCACCCTCGGCAGGTAAGACATCGATCAAAATAAATTAAACTCTTGAGCATCAAGACATATCCGATCATGGACGGATCTTTCCACACGACTTAAGGGAGAGGATATGGGATGGGGATGTGACGGTTGGAGGATGGGATGGGGATGTGACGGTTGGGGATGTGGGACGGGGATATGACGGTTGAGGTGGGGGGTGTGGGTTGGGTGGGGTTGGGTTGGATGTGGGACGGGGATGGGTTAGAGGATGTGGGATTGGGTGCGGTTAGGGAATGTGGGAGGTGTGGTTAGGGATGTGAGGGTATGGCGAGGTGGGAGGATGTGACGGTTGGGATATGGGATGGGGATGTGATGGTTGGAGGATGGGACGGGGATGGCGGTTAGGGATGTACGTTAAGGAATGTGGGACGGGGATGTGACGGCTGGAGAAATGTGGGACGGGATATGACGGCTGGGGAACGTCTTTTAAGTTCCTTTTCCACATGACTGGGGATGTGGAACAGGGATGTTGAAGGCTGGTTAATATCTCATCAGGTCCACTCTTCCGTATGATTAGTTTTTCTATTCCACAAGATGTCGTCTCCTTCCACAACACTTCCTACTTTTCCACATGTTGTTCTACCCTTCCACAACGCTTGATATTTTTCCGTCAAGGTGTTCCTCCTCTTCCATGACGTGTGTTCCTGTCTCACACCTTTATTTTCCACCTGTCTTGCCCCCCTTCCACATCTTGATATCCCATCCCACGGGTCTGTTCCTTCTCAATATGTTTGGTCTCTTCCATTCATTGTATTCAACTTTTCCATCGTGTGTGTGTAGGTCAATATGTGTGTGTGTGTGTGTGTGTGTGTGTGTGTGTGTGTGTGTGTGTGTGTGTGGCTCTACATGTGTGTGTGTGTGTGTGTGTGTGTGTGTAGGTCAACATGTCTGTGTGTGTGTAGGCCAATGTGTGTGTGTGTGTGTGTGTGTGTGTGTGTGTGTGTGTGTGTGTGTGTGTGTGTAGGTCAACATGTCTGTGTGTAGGTCAATGTGTGTGTGTGTGTGTGTGGTTGTGGTGTAGTCCTGTTGTGTACAGTGTGTGTGTGTGTGTGTGGTGTGTGTAGAGTATACAGGTGTAGGCTGCAGGTGTGGTAGAGTATACAGGTGTAGGGCAGCAGGTGTGGTAGAGTATACAGGTGTGGGACAGCAGGTGTGGTACAGCATATGTAGGCCAGCAGGTGGGTACAGTATACAGGTGTAGGCCAGCAGGTGTGGTACAGTATACAGGTGTAGGCCAGCAGGTGTGGTAGGGTGTGGAGTATACAGGTGTAGGCCAGCAGGTGGTAGAGTATACAGGTGTAGGCCAGCAGGTGGTAGAGTATACAGGTGTAGCCAGCAGGTGTGGTAGAGTATACAGGTGTAGGGCTACAGGTGTGGTAGAGTATACAGGTGTAGGGAGGGGTGTGGTACAGTATACGGTGTAGGGCCAGCAGGTGTGGTAGAGTATACAGGTGTAGGTCAGTAGGTGTGGTGGACAGTATACAGGTGTAGGTCAGTAGGTGTGGTACAGCAGACAGGTGTAGGGGGCGGTGGGACAGTATACAGGTGTAGGTGGGGTGGTGTGGTACAGGTAGACAGCAGGTGGTACAGTATACAGGTGTAGGCTATTAGATGTGGTACAGGCTACAGGTACAGGCCAGCAGGTGTGGTACAGCATACAGGTGTAGGTCAGTAGGTGTGTGTGGTACAGTGATACAGGTGTAGGTCAGTGGGTGTGGTAAGTTACAGGTGTAGGTCAGCAGGTGTGGTACAGTATACAGGTGTAGGTCAGTGGTGGTACAGTATACAGGTGTAGGTCATGTAGGTGTGGTACAGTATACAGGTGTAGGTCGTAGGTGTGGTACAGTACAGGTGTAGGTCATTAGGTGGTACAGTTGGGTACAGGCGGGGTGTGTTACAGGCTACAGGTGTAGGCCAGCAGGTGTTGTACAGTATACAGGTGAGGACATTAGGTGTGGTACAGGCTACGGGTACAGGCCGGCGTGTGTGTGGTACAGGCTACAGGTATAGTGTTCCCTTGATAATGCGTCTGAAAATAGCTGGAGGAGACGATAAACTACTTCCTCCAGTCCCTCCACCAGTCCCTCCCTCAGTCCCTCCACCAATCCTCCAGTCCCCCTCCACCCAGTCCCTCCAGTCCCTCCACCAGTCCCTCCAGTCCCTCCACCAGTCCTCCTTCCACCAGTCCCCTCCAGTCCCTCCACCAGTCCCTCCAGCACCTCCCACCAGTCCCTCCAGTCCCTCTCCACCAGTCCCTCCCTGCACTCACCAGTCCTTCCAGTCCCCTCCACCAGTCCCTCCATTCCTCCACCATTCCTCCATTCCTCCACCAGTCCCTCCAGCCCTCCTCCAGCACCCACCACCAGTCCCTCCCACTAGTCCCTCCAGTCCCTCCTCCAGTCCCTCCATCAGTCCCTCCTTCCAGTCCCTCCACCAGTCCCCTCCAGTCCCTCCACCAGTCCCTCCAGTCCCCTCCACCAGTCCCTCCAGTCCCTCCACCAGTCCCTCCATTCCTCCTCCAGTCCCTCCAGTCCCTCCAGCACCCTCCACCAGTCCCTCCACTCAGTCCTCCTCCAGTCCTCCTCCAGTCCTCCAGTCCCTCCAGTACCTTTCCACCAGTACCCCACCGCCCCACCATACCCTCCACCAGTCCTCCACCACCCCTCCAGCTTCTCCACCAGTCCCCCTTCATCCTCCCCTCCACCTCCCATCACCCCTCCTTCTATCCCTCGATCCTCCTTTCATTACTCCCCTCCTTCTATCCCTCCATCCTCCTTCATTACTCCTCCATTCCATCCTCCTTCATTACCCTCCCATCCCTCCATCCTTCATTACCCTCCTTCTATCCTCCATCCTCTCATTACCCTCCTTCTATCCCTCCATCCTCCTTCATTACCCCTACCACCACCACCTCCTCCCTCCCAACCTATCCTAAACTACCTCCATTTTTCTTGGCTAGGTAACTGCTGCATTCTCCTTTCTCCTTCCTCCTCCTCCTCTATCCTCCTTCCTCCTCCTCCTCCTCCACCTCTCCTAAAAAAGAAAAAAAAACATTCACTGGCAACCGCAACAACACAATAATTCATAAAGTGTAATTCTTAAAAGTAGTCGGCAGTATTGTCGTATAGATGTGACGAACAACAATTTGGCCAATAAACCGACTTTAACTCGATTATCAGCCGCATGAATCAACTGAGGCAACGCACGCATATGGACTACCAGCCCTACTGTAAACTTAATTAAATTACTAATATGCATCCCAGCCCTTTAACAGTGAGTTTCCTTAATGCGTCGGAAGTCGCTCAGTACAGCCACCGGGGGTAAGGTAAATTGTTGAACGAAGGGTTATGGAATCAAGTGCAAGATTAAGGCAAGAGATGATCATGTTCTGATGTTTTGTTATCGGTACTTAGAAGGATTTCTGAGACATTCTCCTTTACCATAATCCATCGTCACTATACCTCTCACAAACACCTTCTATATACCCTCTTATACGACACAAACTCTATATACTATACCATCCTATATCAAACTAAACCTATACAATCTAATCATATCTATAAAAATACTATAGTTACATAGGATATAGCCGAGTTAGAGGAGATTAATATAGGAGTTAATATGAGGTGAACGAACCCTGGGGCACGATATCCCAGAGAGTATCATCTGTTTCTAATGTAAAGTAACGGTGAGCGATGTAATGAATTAAGTGGTGAGACTGTTGCTGGGTGTGTCCCTGGGGCTCTCACACACTCCACCAATTATACTTGACGGACGATGGAGGGGGGGGGATGGAGGGAAGATGGTAAGATGGGGGAGGGTAGGGGATGATGGAGGGAAAGTAGTAAGATGGAGGGAGGGGTAGGGGTGATGATGGAGGAAGGTAGGGGTGATGATGGAGGGTAGATGGTAAGATGGAGGGAAGGTAGGGGTGGATGATGGAGGGTAGATAGTAAGATGGAGGGAGGTAGGGGTGGATGATGGAGGGTAGATGGTGGGGATGGAGGGGAGGTAGGGGTGGATGATGGAGGGTAGATAGTAAGATGGAGGGGAGGGTAAGGATGATGATGGAGAGATGAGAGTAAATGGAGGTGAGGGGAGGGAAGGAGTTTAAGGGAGGGTAAGGAACGGTGGATGGAGGGAAGAAGGAAGGAAGGAGATGCAAGGAAGATAGTATAGAGGGAAACAAGGAAGGAAAGAGGAGATGCTGGAGGATAGGAATGGAGAGAGAAGGAAGGAAGGTAGAGGAAGGAGGGTTAGGAATGGAGGGAGGAAGGAAGGAAAGAGATGAGGGAAGGTAGAAGAGGAAGGAGGGTAGGAATGGAGAGAGAGAAGGAAGGAAGGAGGGACAGATGAGAGGAGGGTAGGAATGAAGGTAGAGAAGGAAGGAAGGAAGGAGAGATGAGGGAAGGAGGGAGAAGGAGAGATACACTGACGGACAGAAGGACGACCACTGTCAAATATGAACAATAATAATAATAACACTGGCAACCACATTTAAGGTCAACAACAGAAGAAAACGAGATGATGATTTTTTTTCCTGTTTTTTATTCCTTAGGGAGGGGGACTGATAACTGGTGGAGAGGTTGTGAGGTTATGGCGGGGTTGTGGAGGTTATGGAGGGGTTGTGGGAGGTTAGGTGGTGGGGTTATGGAGGGGTTGTGTAGGTTGGTGGGGGTTGTGGAGGTTTTATGGGTTGTGGTAGTTATGGTGGGTTGTGGAGGTTGTGTGTGGGTTGTGGAGGTATGGCGGGGCTGGGATGTGGAGGGTTGTGTAGGTTATGGGGGGTTGTGGAGGTTTTGGCGGGTTGTGGGATGTTGGCGGGTCGGAGGTTGGTGGAGGGGTTGTAAGGGTTATGGCGGGGTTGTGGAGGTTATGGAGAGGTTGTGGAGGTTATGGCGGGGTTGTGGAGGTTATGGGGGTTGTGAGGTCATGGGGTTGTGTAGTTATGGGTAGATGCAGGAGGGTTGTAGAAAGGTCGTGGGTTATGGAGGGTTGTGGAGGTTTGGGGTAGTGGGTTATGGAGGAGTTGTAGAAGGGTTGTGGAGGTTATGAGGGGTTGTGAAGGTTATGGGGTCTGGAGGTTATGAGGGTTGCAGAAAGGTTGTGGAGGTTATGGAGGGGTTGTGTGGAGGTTATGGAAATACGGATTAAATATTGTTATACTTAGTTGTGGGGCGAAACGTTACCATTCTCCTCTTTCCCTCTCTTCCTTCTCACGCCCTCTCTCTTCCTCTCATCTCCTCCCTCTCCCTCTCGCTCCCTCTAATCCCTCTCACTCCTCTCCCCTCTCACCCCTTTCCTCTGTTCTCTTCATTTCCACTCTCACCTTCCCCTTTTCCTTCTCCCTATCACTCCCTCTCACTCTGCACTCCCCCTCCTGCTGCTCTCCTCTCTTCCCCTCTCACCCTTTTCCTCTTCTTCCTTCACCTTCCTCTCTCTCCCTTCCTTTCTTCTTCTCTCACTCAACACTTCTCTTCTCCTCGTCCTCTCCCCTCACCCCTCTCATATTTCATTCTGGTCTCCTCTCCCTCGCTCTTCCCTTCCTTTCTTTCCTTCCTCTTCTGTTCCTCCTTTACTCACCTCACCCCTTCTGCTCTGTCCTCCTCCACTTCGACCTCTCTCCTTCCTTCCTTCCGTCTCACTGTTCCTCTAACTCCTCTTGTCTTTGTCCCTCCCATCCTCCTCATCTCGATTCCTCTCTCTCTCTCTCTCTCTCTCTCTCTTATCCTCATTCTTCCTGCCCAGTTCACTCCCTAATCCTCCCTCCTCCCCCTCCTCTCCTCCTCCTTCTTTCTCCCTCTCCCTCCTCCCTCCTCCCTCCTCCCTTCCTTCCCTCCTCCTCCCTCCCTCTTCTCCTCTCCTCCCTCCATCCTCCTTCTCCCTCCATGTACTGTTACCAATTGCCAGTGTCGATGGTCTAATTATGCTCTCAGTCCAGACACTGTTGTAAAGACAGTGATTTAGTTAACACGGTATTGCAGGTGACAAGGTACAAACTTACTTAGGTTAGGTTAGGTTAGGTTAGGTTAGGTTAGGTTAGGTTAGGATTAGATTAGATTAGTTAGGGAAGGTTTGTTTAGATTAACGTTAAATTAGGGGTTAAGTTAGGTTAGGTTTGGTTAGGTTTGGGTAGGTTAAGTTAGGTTAGGTTAAGGTTTGTGTTAGGGTAGTGTTAGATTGGTTTAGTTTAGTATTAGGTTAAGTTAGGTTAGCATCAAGGTGTTTAGGTTAGGTTAGGTTAGGGTAGGTTAGGTTAGGTTAGGGGTAGCATCAAGGTGTTTAGGTTAGGTTAGGTTAGGTAGCATCAAGGTGTTTAATATTAAGGTTAAATAAGCTGAGGGGGGAGGCTAATCTTCAGGTGATCCAAAAATATCATCCAAAAATAAATATTATCTCATAATTGTCGACGCGAAATCCGTGTGTTTTTTGTTTTTGTTTTTTCGTGAAGCAACAGCAGAGATGGTGGTGGTGGAAGAGAGGTAAACCCTTCTCTCATAATCCTGACGACCCACGTTCGATCCCCAGTCTGGAAAAACCTTGGTTGGCGGTGTGTGAGCTGAGGCAAGTATACCCTCCCTCCCCACCCTCTCCCCCCCATTATCACCTTCCTCCCTCTCACCCCTACCTATATTATCACACCTCTATCTTTCTCCCCATCTCCCTTCCACATCACACCTTCACACTTCCGCATCCTCCCACCCATCCACCTATCCCTACTCCTCATAGCCCCCCATACTGGTTGGACCCTTATACTCTCATAAGATACTACTACTACTACTACTTACTACTACTAATACTACTACTACTTACTACTACTACTACTAATAATAATAATAATAATAATAATAATGATAATAATGATAAGGTATTGATGATGATGATGATGATGGTAATGGTAATAATAGTTACTTTAATAATAGTAATGGTAACAGTGGTAGTAATAGTAGAAGTAATAACACACACACACACACACACACACACACACACACATACACACACACACACACACACATACATAAATTACATGAAAACTAGTTAAGAATTTTTAATACTATATTGTTGGAATGAGAGAGAGAGAGAGAGAAGGAGAGAGAGAGAGAGAGAGAGAGAACAGTCAGAGAAGAGAGAAAGAGAACAGTGAGAGAGAAGAGAGAGAGAGAGAGAGAGAGAGAGAGAGAGAGAGAGAGAGAGAGAGAGAGAGAGAGAGAGAGAGAGAGAGATGTTTTAGGTGATGTGGAGTTAGTAGTAGGAAGCAGGTTTAAGTGAATTAGAGAAACACAAGATATTAGCGTTGTTTGTTGGTAAGAGAGAGAGAGAGAGGGTGAGTAATAAGTGAGGGAGAGAAGAGAGAGAGAGTACCTCATTATACAGTTGGGGAAGTGAAGGCGGTCGAGTACCGTGCCGTCAGGCCAGTAGGACCCACAACTGGTATACGTCACGGTGGAATCATGGTAGACCCCAGTCTTAACAAGGTCAGGTTAGGTTAGGTGTTTCTTCAGTGAAATTTGGTTAGATTAGGTTACGTTACGTTAGGTTAGGTCAGATTAGGTTACGTTACGTTACGTTACGTTAGGTTAGGTTAGATTAGGTTACGTTACGTTAGTTACGTTAGGTTAGGTCAGATTAAGTGTTCATCAGTGAAATTTGGTTCCTGTTAAACGTAGACTTGATGACAAAAGCAAGGTAATATTTGTCGTGTTTCTCGACTTGTGAGAGAAGGAAGAGGTAGGGAGTGAAGGAAGGGAGGAAGGGGGGTGAAGGAAGGAAGGAGGGGTGAAGGGAAGAGGGGTGATGGAAGGGGAGGGGTACAGGGAGGTGAGGGGGATAGGGAGAAGGCTACAGGGAGGTAAGGGGAAAGATAGGGGAGGGGGCTAGAGGGAGGTAAGGGGAGAGATAGGGAGCGGGCTAGAGGGGAGGTAAGGGAGAGATAGGGAGGGGCTACAGGAAGGTAAGGGGAAAGATAGGGAGGGGGCTAGAGGGAGGTAAGGGAGAGAGATAGAGGCTACAGGAAGGTAAGGGGAGAGATAGGGAAGCTAGAGGTAAGGGAGAGATAGGGAGGCTATAGGAAGGTAAGGGGAAAAAGATAGGGAGGGGCTAGGAGGGAGGTGAGATAGGGAGCGGGCTACAGGAGGTAAGGGAAAGATAGAGGGGCTAGAGGGAGTTAAGGGGAGAGATAGGGGAGCGGGGCTAGGGAGGTAAGGGGGAGAGATAGGAGTGGGCTACAGGGGAGGTAAGGGGAGATAGAGGGGGCAGAGGGAGCAGGGAGAGATAGGGAGCGGGCTAGAGGGAGGTAAGGGGAGAGATAGAGGGGCTACAGGGAGGTAAGGGGAAAGATAGGGAGGGGCTAGAGGGGAGGTGGGAGAGATAGGGAGGGGCTAGAGGGAGGTAAGGGGAGATAGGGAGTGCACAGGGGAGGTAAGGGGAGATAGGGAGGGGGGCTAAAGGGGTGTAAGGGAGAGATAGGGAGGGGGGCTATAGGGAGGTAAGGGGAGAGATAGGGAGGGGCTTAGAGGGAGGTGAGGAGAGATAGGGGAGGGCTAGGGGGAGGCAAGGGAGAGATAGGGAGGCTATAGGGAGGTAAGGAGAGATAGGGAGGCTAGAGGGAGGCAGGGAGAGATAGGGAGGGGCTAGGAGGGAGGTAAGGGAGAGATAGGAGGGCTAGAGGGAGTAAGGGGAGAGAGGGGAGGGGCCAGAGGGGAGGCAAGGGGAGAGATAGGGAGGGGGCTATAGGGAGGTAAGGAGAGATAGGGAGGGGGCTAGAGGAGGGAGGGGAGAGATGAGGGAGGGGCTAGAGGGAGGTAAGGGGAGAGATAGGGAGGGGCAGAGGGAGGCAGGAGAGATAGGAGGGGCGGGAGGGAGGCAAGGGGAGAGAAGAGGGGCAGGGAGGTAAGGAGAGATAGGGAGGGGGCTAGAGGGAGGCAAGGAGAGATAGGGAGGGGCTAGAGGGAGGTAGGGAGAGATAGGGAGGGGCTAGGAGGGAGGTAAGGGAGAGATAGAGGGGCTAGGGGGAGGTAAGGGAGATAGGAGGGGGCAGGAGGGAGGCAAGGGAGAGATAGGGAGGGGGCTATAGGGAGGTAGGGGAGAGATAGGGAGGGGGCTAGGAGGAGGTAAGGGAGAGATAGGGAGGCCAGAGGGAGGCAAGGAGAGATAGGAGGGGCTATAGGGAGGTAAGGGAGAGATAGGGAGGGGGCTAGAGGGGAGGTAAGGGAGAGATAGGAGGGGCTAGAGGAGGTAAGGGAGATAGGGAGGCTAGAGGGAGGGAAGGAGAGATTTATTATTATTAATTATTATTATTTTGTTTTCACCTGAGGCCAGATTACAATTATTTAGGCTTGTTTGTTTGTTTGTTTGTTTGTTTGTTTGGTTCACTTAAATAATCGTCCTCCTCAAGAGTAATATAATTCAGTGAGAGGGAAGACATCAGTCAATAATACATGTCAATCAGTCAGTTAATAATGAATTAAGTCAGTCAGTCAGTCATATACTTTTGTCTCAGTATACACCAATAGGCATAAGTATACTTGCTTATTCTAGTATATACATATATCAGTATACCACAACATACGGACACTTGGTATACACAAGGCAAGGAAATGTGTGTGTGTATGTGTGTGTGACAAGATATACTTAAAATTATATATTTGATGTCTCTTTTTTCTCTCTCTCTATATATATATATATATATATATATATATATATATATATATATATATATATATATATATATATATATATATATATATATATATATATATATATATATATATATATATATATATATATATATATATATATATATATATATATTGTGTGTGTGTTTACTGATGTGGGTTGAATCACACACACACACACACACACACACACACACACACACACACACCGTATAAATGTTTAGCGTGGAAATTGTAACCCAGGACCATTGGTCGCTGCTACAGTATGGACACACACATCACTTTACTGATTGTTTCTGTCGAGGTAGCACCACAACGCCTGGGGGGTGGAGGGGTGGTTGAGAGGATGGTGGGTGGGATAGAGATGAGGAGGGGTGGTGGACGGGGGAAAGAGTGGGGAGAGAGGGGGTGGTGGGAGAGAGGAGGGGAGGAGAGAGGAGGGGTGGTGGGCGGGTGGGGTGAGTGGGGGTGTGAAATGTTATTGTCGAGACTGATAACACCAAGATATCTTCTCACTTTGATCCCGCTGCCCGATCGTGGAGAGAGAGAGAGAGAGAGAGAGAGAGAGAGAGAGAGAGAGAGAGAGAGAGAGAGAAGACTTACCCAAACATGCCATGGAGAGAGGTTAGTTGGGTATAGGATGGATGTGGGTGTGTGGGGGAGGGGAGGGAGAGTGGATGGGGTCGTTGGTGTGATATTGGCTGAGGTAGGTTAGGTTAGGTTAGGTTAGGTTAGGTTAGGTTAGGGTTAGGTAAGGTAGGTATTGGTTAGGGCAAGGTGTGGCTGGGCAGGGTAGGGGTGGGATGGGGTAAGATGGTGTGTAGTGGTGGTGGGTGGGGTGGTAGTGGGGTGTGTGGGGTGTGGTGGTGGTGGGTGGTAGTAGGGGTGTGGGTGGGTAGTGTGTGGGGTGGGTAGTGGTAGGGGGTGTGGGGTGGTAGTGGTGGTGGGTGGGATGGTAGTGGGGGTGTAGGTGGGGGTGTGTGGGGTGGTAGGGGATGGTAGTGGGGTGGGGTGGTGGTGGGGTGTGTGGGTGGTAGGTGGGTGGGATGGTAGTAGGGGTGTGGGGTGGTAGGTGGGGTGTGTAGTGGGGGTGGGTTTCAGACGTTGATGTACATTAGGGCGGAGACTGCGGCCACTGAAAAGAAGCTTGACCGTCACTTACACTCACAACGGATTACAGCTGACGTGAACAACACCGCAGGAGTTATCAGACGTCAGCAGCGGGGCCGGTTGGTGATCAGGTTAAAGGTGGCAATTGTGTTAGTGTTTGGAGCAGCGCGATCCTCCTGCCTGTGGGATTGTGACGCACGCTAGACAAGCTGACGGTCGGACAGGTGAACAAGATCTAGCAGCCCTCTGGTGCACCCGGCAGCGTTAATGGTGGGAGAGAGATGGGGAGGGGGGGTGAGGGAGGGTGTTAGGAAGGGTGGAATAAAGGATGGAGGGAGGGAGGGTGTTAGGAAAGAAGGCAATAAGGAGTGAGGGAATAAATTAAGGAGGGTAGGGAGGGGAGGGAGGGTAAGGAGGAAGGAATGAGGGTATGGAAGGAAGGAAGGAAGAAGAGTCAGGGAGGGAGGAATGAAGGAATAAAAGAAGGAGGGGGGGAGAGGCTAATCATCAGGTGAAATAAACTGTTCGGTTAATCTTCAGTGACCGAGAATTCACGCGCGCCTCTTGGTAATTGTGACCAAGGCCAGCAGGCAGGGCGAGAGAGACGTAATATTATAACCAGGAGTGAAGCCTCGTGAAGCAGAGATGAATGAAGCCTCGTGAAGCAGATGAATGAAGCCCGTGAAGCAGATGAATGAAGCCTCGTGAAGCAGATGAATGAAGCCTCGTGAAGCAGATGAATGAAGCCTCGTGAAGCAGATGAAATAAGCCTCGTGAAGCAGATGAATGAAGCTCGTGATGCAGATGAATGAAGCCTCGTGAAGCAGATGAATGAAGCCTCGTGAAGCAGATGAATGAGCTCAGCATAGATAATGGAAGCTTCGTAGTAGATGAATGAAGCCCGTAGCGATGAATGGTGCTCGGAAGCAGATGAATGAAGCCTTAGTAGATGAATGGAAGCCTGTGAAGCAGATGAATGAAGCCTCGTAAACAGTTGAAGAGATGAACAGCCTTTGAAGCAGATAATGAAGCCTGTGAAGCAGATGAATGGTTCCTGTGAAGCAGATGAATGAAGCCTCGTGAAGCAGATGAATGCTCGTGAAGCAGATGAATGCCTGTGAGCAGATGAATGAAGCCTCGTGAAGCAGATGAATGAAGCCTCGTGAAGCAGATGAATGAAGCCTCGTGAAGCAGATGAATGAAGCCTCAGATGCAGATAAAGAATGAAGCCTCGTGAAGAGATGAATGTGAAGCAGATGAATGGAAATGAAGCAGATGAATGCTTCGTGAAGCAGATGAATGAAGCCTCGTGAAGCAGATGAATGGCTCTAGCAGAATTCTCGTGAAGAGATGAATGAAGTCAGAAGCAGATGAATGAAGCCCGTGAAGCAGATGAATGAAGCCTCGTAGCAGATGATAGCCTCGAAGAGATGAATGAAGCTCGTGAAGAGATGAATGAAGCCTCGAAGCAGATGAATGAAGCCTCGTGAAGCAGATGAATGAAGCCTCAGAAGCAGATGAATGAAGCCTCGTGAAGCGATGAATGAACCTCGTGAAGCAGATGAATGAAGCCTCGTGAAGCAGATGAATGAAGCCTCAAAGCAGATGAATGAAGCTTCCTTGAAACAGATGGCGGGTAATACATGCTGGAGAACTGACTATACCTATAGGAACCTAACCTAACCTAACCTAATGCTAAGCCAATCCAACCTAACACTAAGATAACCTCAACACACACACACACATCACACACACACACACACACACACACACCTATGGTAATTCCGACACATTTTTAAAGTTTGGTTGAGAACTTGAAGGAAGAAACCCATATTTTGTTGTGTATCGTCCTCATGTCTCCTTTGAGTGTCACCGCCTGTATCATAGAACAGTGTAGAGTTGTGCTCAAGGAGTAGGAGATGCTACCCTTAACCTGTGTGTGTGTGTGTGAGTGTGTGTGTGTGTGTGTGTGTGTGTGTGTGTGTGTGTGTGTGTGTGTGTGTGTGTATATGTCGACAGTCACGTTTCCACCACATGAAATAAAATTTATACATACATACATACTATACATAAGATATATACATTACATACTCATTTATAGATGTATGTATGTATGTTGATGTTATAAGGAAGTCATGAATTTATATATTTGTTTATATGTACTGTATATGTAAACATCGCTTTGTAGGTTTATGTATATTTGTACCTGCCCGTATGTAGGTGTGTTTGTATGCAGGTATGTGTATGTAGGGGTAGGTGTGTGCGCGCGTGCAACACCTAGCTAGGCTGGCAGTATGGACCGCATGACTTTAGGGTGAAACTGTAAGGACCGGTAAAGAAGCCCTGTGTATTATTCACCGCCTGCACAGGGGTCGCGCACTACCTGGCACACTGTTTTCAGGTCGCGCACTTACCTGGCTACACTGTGGCTCGCACCACCTGGCTACACTGTTTCGGTGTAGCGCACTTACCTGGCTACACTGTAGCCAGGGGCTGCGCACTTCCTGGCTGCCACTGTTTCTCAGGTGTCGCACTTACCTGGCTACACTGTTTCAGGGCCACTTACCTGCCACCGCTTAGGGTCGCGCACTTACCTGGCTACACTGTTTCTCAGGGTACGTGCACTTACCCATACATCACTGTTTCAGGGTAGTGCCTTACCTGGCTGCACTGTTTCAGTCGCGCACTACCTGGGCAAATGCCCATCTGATAACACACACACACACACACACACAGTAACCTCCTCATGTCTCATAAGACTCTGTTAATTATAGTGTGTTATGAGTCTTCCTCAGGTGAGCCTCCAGGTGAAACTTAATAAGATACCATTATTAGGATGAGACTCCCTGCAGAATCTCCTTGAGGAAACCTTTAGTGAACCCCTAAGATGGGGTCTTATAGGTAAACTTGAAGGTGATCCTCCTCCAGTGAGTCCTCCCGCGCAATACTTCACGATAGACCTCCCCAGATGAGTGTCCCCTTAGGTGAGTGCCCCCTAGGTGAGTGCCCCAGGAGTGCCCCCTTAGGTGAGTCTTCCCAGGGTGAGAGTCTTCCTAGATGAGAGTCGTCCCTGCTCCTCCTCCCCACCCCAGGTAAGGCTCACGGGCAGGGGAGGCAGAAGGAAAGAGGAGGAGGGGGGTGGAGGAGAACATACGTTATTCTCATGGTGTTTTGGTTATGCCTGCCGCGCCTCCACATTACCAGGAATAATGGTCACAAAGCAGGCTGCAACTGGTGCATTTTTAACACGGCATTTGCTGTTGGGAGATGAAGTTTGTCGCTGCGAGGAAGGAAGAGGAGGAGGGAGATGGAGAGGTGGAGGGAAGGGGGATTTGAGGGGAATTGAGGGAAAGGGGAGATGGAGGGGATTTGTGGGAAGGGGGAGATGAGGGAATTGAGGGAAGGGGAGATGGAGGGGAGTTGTGGAAGGGGGAGATGGAGGAAGGGAAGGGGATGGAGGGAATTTGAGGGGAGGGGAGATGGAGGAGTTGGGGAAGGGGAGATGGGGGAATTGAGGAAAGGGGAGATGGAAGGAATTGTGAGGAGGGGGTGGAGGAGGAGAAAAGGTAGATGGAGGGGAAGGAAGAGAGAGAGAAGTAGATAAGGAAAGACGAGAAGAAGAGAAAAAGAAGATTATGAGGTAAAGAGAGAGAGAGAGAGAGAGAGAGAGAGAGGAGAGGAGAGAGAGAGAGAGATAAACACAACAACAGGTGAGAGACATTGTTGAGTAGGGACTGTGAGGAGAGAATGGGAGATATGAAGAAATGTTATGAGACAGTGTGGAGAGAGAAAGAGAGAGAGAGAGAGAGAGAGAGACAGACAGATAGACAGAAATAGAGAGACAAAGCGATAGATAGATAGAAAATACGTAATAATAACAAAATATAAAATAAAATCATAACAAATAACAAAATTAAAAACAAAAACAAATATATAAGAAAACTCACAAACAAATAAAAAATTAACGACAAATAAAAAGCAAAAAACAACATTTGGGTTTAATTTCATAACAGTGTTGTATTGGTAAAGTTCATCTGTTCTTCTTCTGTTTGTTATGTTCTTTTGTTCTTGTTCAGTTGTTCACCTGAGTGCAGCCCCCACTTATGTGGTGTGTGTGTGTGTGTGTGTGTGTGTGTGTGTGTGTGTGTGTGTGTGTGTGTGTGTGTGTGTGTGTGTGTGTGTGTGTGTGTGTGTGGTAGTAGTGGTAATAGTAGTGATTAAGATGGTGTCGTGTGTGGCCGTGGCTGAAGTGGCCAATGCAACATAGCACCACCACACCTACCACCACCACCTACCACCACCACCACCACCACCTTTCTACCCACCACCACCACCACCACCCACCCACCACCACCACCACCCACCACCACCCACCACCACCACCCACCACCTACCACCCACCACCACCTACCACCCCCACCACCTACCACCACCCACCTACCACCTACCACCACACCTACCACCACCACCACCTACCTACCACCACCACCACAGGTCACACACACATCTCCTGAATCAGACATCTGTAAACCTTGAGCTCCTTTGAAACTTTATAATGCTCTTTATTCATGAGTCTGTCTGTGAGCTTCTGGTGAACTAAAACTCACCTCACCTTGCGACCTACCTCTCCTCTCTCTCCTCCTCCTCCTCCTCCATCCTACCCCCCCTCTCCTCCTCCTCCTCTATCCCCCCTCCCCCCTCCTCCCTCCCCCTCATGGTGTAAACTCATGTAACTCCGTATTACGAGGTTAAGTCTCCTCGCGTGTGGCCATCTAAACATTATCCAAGATGAGCTTCTTCTAAAAAAAAAAAAAAATCCTCTTGAAGAAAAGTAATCCACTTAAGAAGGACAAAGCAACCCGCTATAAACCAGACGATAAAACCATTAAACCAACCTCAATGTACCACAAGGGCCTGGAAACTATCCTCACCTCCTCTGTTTTTTGTGTATGTATGTGTGTTTGTGTGTTTGTCTTCCCTCATTATCTATATCTAATTATGGTAACTATCTATGTATGATTAAAGGTAGTAAATAATACAAAGGGAGTTATGTATAGGCAATGATGTATAGTGTATTGTTATGATGCTTGAGAGAGGGGGGGTGGGTTAGGAGTAGAGAGAGAGAGAGAGAGAGAGAGAGAGAGAGAGAGAGAAGATTTTGCAGCCTGGTCTCGCCCTCTTCCTGCTAACAGTCTCCATTCTTGCTCCTGGGCGCCATATTCAAATTTTACTGCTCCTTTAGAGACTCTGGAGAACGTACCTTTGTCATTGTTTCCTTCTCCTCCCCTCCCTCCTCTCCTCCCCCCTCACCCCTCCTACTATCTCCTGACCCTCACCTACCCCTACCACCCTCACCTCCCCAACCCCACCCTCCCCTCTTTCCCCTCCTCTTCTCCCACCCCTCCTTCCCCCTCCCTCTTCCCTCACCTCCTATCCTTACCCCCTCCTCTCTCCTCAACACGACGCCCATGAGACCTGCCAGCTCTGGGTGTGGATGTGGGCGTGAGCGAGGCACTGAAGAGGGAGGAGTTCCTTGAGGAAGCTTCTGGGGCCCTTAAGGTGCTTGCTGATGGTGGACAGGTGAGTGACAGGTGTGTGTGTGTGTGTGTGTGTGTGTGTGTGTGTGTGTGTGTGTGTGTGTGCGTGTGCGTGTGTGTGTGTGGATAGAATGATTATTTTTTTTTTATAAGTACACGTTGGTTGAGTTATGAGGTTATGTTAGGTTAAGGTTATGTTGGGTTAGGTTGGGTTAAGTTATGGTATGTTATGTTAGGTTTGGTTGAGTTAAGGTTATGTTGGGTTAGGTTAGGTTAAGGTTAGATTAGGTTTTGATTAGGTTAAGTTAGATTAGATTAAATCAAGTTACGTCATGTCGGTCAGGTCAGATCATGTGAGACAGTGGATAGTCTTAGTAATTCACCATAATTACTAACCCTCTTTATATTACAGGTCAACTTATGGTAGAGAGTTCTTATTACGAGACCTTGGGCCGCTTATAGAGTCGTCAAGTTCTCGTTGTTTCTCCAGTGTATGTAGGACGTGTCCCAGCGTCTCACTTGATTGCTGGAGGAGATCACATGAATAACCAATGATGTAGGTGGTCGTTGTATTCTGACTCTTGATTGGTTGTAGATCACATGAATAACCATTGGTGTGGTTGGTCGTTGTATTCTTACTGCTGATTGGCTGGAGAATTGCATGAACACCGCCATGATGTAGGTGGTCGTTGTATTCTGACTCTTGATTGGTTGTGGATCCTGGATAACCATTGGTGTGGTTGGTCGTTGTATTCTTACTGCTGATTGGCTGGAGATTACATGAACAACCAATGATGTAGGTGTTGGTTGTATTCTGACTCTTGATTGGTTGTAGATCACATGAATAACCAATGGTGTGGTTGGTCGTTGTATTCTTACTGCTGATTGGCTGGAGGAGATTACATGAAACAACCAATGATATGGTAGTGGTCGTTGTATTCTGACTCTTGATTGGTTTGTAGATCACACCAGCTTAATAATGGTGTGAATTGTCGTTGTATTCTTACTGGTGATTCGTTGGAGGAGATCACATGAATAACCAATGATGTAGGTGGTCGTTGTAGTCTTACTGCTGATTGGTTGGAGAGATCACATGAATAACCAATGGTGTTGGTAGTCGCTGTATACTGACTTTTGATTGGCTGAAGGTTACGTGAGTAACCAATCACGTAGATGGTAGGTATAGCGTGATCTATGATTGGGGAAGGTGATCAAATGAATGAAAAAAAAAAGAAATGAAAACAGCTTTATAGAAACTTGTACAATACTACAGTAGATAAAACATCTGTCATACAATACATTTAATACAACAATACACACCTGTCACACCAATGCAGTGATACACCAATACACACCTGTCTAATACATTAATACAAATACACACCTGTCATACAATACATTTAATACATCAACAATACACTGTCGCACAACACATTAATACACCAATACACACCTGTCATACACTTATATTTAATACACCAATACACACCTGTCATACAATACATTTAATACATCAACAATACACCTGTCATACAACACATTAATAAACCAATACACACCTGTCATACATTATATTTAATACAACAATACATACACACTGTCATGCAATACATTAATACAACACTACCACCTGTCACACAATACATTTAATACACCAATACATACACACCTGTCATACAAAATTCACCTAAAATACTCCTGCGGAAAAAAAAAACCCAACAACTGATCTAATTAATTCTCATCCCCTTCACCTGTGTATTAAGTAAATCTACTGTACCCTTCACTAAGATATAAATTGTTTCTGTTTACCGGTAAGTATAACCTTCCTTCATGTCCTGATAATATGCACAGCTACTTAGTATAATAATTGCAGTGTGAGGGGCTCTGTATTTCGTGTATATTATTCATCAGTGTTTGTTGTATAGTGCAGGTGGCTATCAGTTATTTCTTGAGTTAATTTGATCGTATCGTTAGGTGAAATATACGATGAACATAGGATGGGAGTTAGGGTCTTAAGTATGATTTATGATGGGGAGAGTGTTTCATGTTGGAGTTAAAGGCGTTATTTTGCCGTTTGGAAGTGGTGGTGGTGATAGTGGCGTTGTTGTTGTTGGGTGTCAGGGTAAAGTCGGCGCCATTTGGCTTGTATCTTTATCTCGTTTCTGTCGCGTGGTAACTGGGGTTATTGACTTCCACATCTGACCCACACACACCATCTTGCCTTGACTTCCACATCACGCAGCCCACACACACACACCATCTTGCCATGACTTCCACACATCACATGACCCACACCATCTTGCCATGACTTCCCATCACTTGCCACACACACCATCTTGCCTTGACTTCCACACATCGCAGCCCACTCCATCTTGCAACTTCCACACATCACATGACCCACACACACCATCTTGCCCATGCTTCACATCCATGACCCACACACACACCATCTTGCCATGACTTCCACACATCCTATGACCCACACACCATCTTGCCATGACTTCACATCACACAGTACACACACCATCTTGCCATGACTTCCCTCACATGGCCCACACACACCATCTTGCCATGACCCTCACAACTCACACACCATCTTGCCATGACTTCCACACATCCACACACTCACACACACCATCTTGCCATGACTTCCACATCATATGACCACACACACACACCATCTTGCCATGACTTCCACACATCACAGCCCACACACACACACACACACCATCTTGCCATGACTTCCACACATCACATCACATCATGGTAGGAGTGTGGTGTGGACTGTAGAGCCTTAAGGAGAGAACACGGTGGTGGTGGTGGTGGTGGTGGTCGAGGATGTTGTGAGGATTAAATAAAACATCACTCGCCTCTCCTGGCCAAGCGCGTTATCCAAACTGCCAAATTGGCCGCCGTAACCCGCTTACCGCTAGACCACAGCAAAGCCGCCAGCGTTGCCACACCATCACCACCACACCCCCTCCTCCAATACTCACTCACACTATCATCAAAATACTTCCTATATCCAAGTCAGACTAAACCTAATTCCTGACATTGGTAACATTTATCTGGGAACACAATGTCAATCAACACCCCTCACCCCCTTTTCCCCCTCCTCCTTTGTATATGTTGTGAGGTTATTGTTTGTTTTGGAGTGGATTTGGTAACACTGAAGGGGGGCGTCTCCGGACGCCACCAGGTAAGAGAGGCATAAGTACCTTCTAAGCAGATTTGTAAGTGGGTAATATTGCTGAGATGACATGTAGTAAGGATTTAGACTCGCTGGGAAAATGGACCTTCCTTCAAACATGGCGCTGGTGATGTGGGGGTGGGGGAATTGGTGGTGAAATGGTAGTGGGGAATGAGAATTGGTGGTAGTAGGGGTAGGGGTGATGGTTGTGGGGGTAAGGGTGATGATGTAGTGAAGATGACAGTGATGATGGTGATAGTGACGATGACATGATAACGGAAATGACAGCAGAGTAACTGCGACGGAAATGACAGCAACGGAAATGACAGTAACAGAAATGACAGTAACGGAAATGACAGCACCGGAAATGACAGTACCGGAAATGGCAGTAACGAAATGGCAGTAACGGAAATGACAGCAATGAAATGACAGTAACGGAAATGACAACAATGGAAATGACAGCAATGGAGATAACAGCAATGGAAATGACAGCAACAGAATGACAGTAACGGAAATGACAGTAACAAATGACAGCAACAGAAATGACAACAGCGGAAATAGCACCGGAAATGATACCGAAATGACAGTACCGAAATGGCAGTAACGGAAATGCACAACAAGAAATGGCAACAACGGAAATGACAGTAACGGAAATGACAGTAACAAATGACAGTAACGAAATGACGGCACCGGAAATGACGGTACCAGAAATGACAGTACCGGAAATGGCAGTAACGGAAATGACCAGCAACAGGAAATGACAGCAACGAAATGACAGTGTGGAAATGACAGCAATGGAAATAGCAATGAAATGACAGCAATGGAATGACAGCAACGGAAATGATAACAGAATGACAGTAACGGAATGACAGCAACGGAAATGACAACAGCGGAAATGACAGCACCGGAAATGACAGTACCGGAAATGACAGTACCGGAAATGGCAGTAACGGAAATGACAGCAACGGAAATGACAGCAACGGAAATGACAGTAACGAAAGATGCCAACAATGGAAATGACAGCAATGGAAATGACAGCAACGGAAATGACAGCAACGGAAATGACAGTAACGGAAATGACAGCAACGGAAATGACAACAGCGGAATTGACAGCGGCTGAGACGATATTTATTGACAGCAAATAGAACAGTTATCATCCATCACCCATAAACCCGACCAACCACATCGTATCAACTGTAATGCAACGAGTGTGTGTGTGTGTGTGTGTGTGTGTGTGTGTGTGTGTGTGTGTGTGTGTGTGTGTGCAGTATGTATATATGTGTATGTAAGTTAGGAGGAGTAGGAGGAGGAGGAGGAGAAAGGAGCTATTTAGAAGAGGGAGGAGGAGGATGAGGAAGAAGAAGAGCATAAGGAGGAGAAAGAGAGAGAGGAGGAGGAGAAAGGAAAGGGCAGGAAGAGGATAAAGAAAACTAAGACGAGAAGAGGAAAAGGAGGGAGGAGGAGAGGAAGAGAAGGGAGGAGGAGGAGGAGGCCATCTGATGTACTTCTCTGTTCTTAATATATTCTTTACTCTAAGAGCTATCCTCTGAGGAGCCTTGACACGGTATTACACTGACAGCCTCTAATAGTCTCTCTTGTTTGTGTTACCTCGGTACGTCATGCTAGGGGTGGGGGGCGTCCCATACTTAGTGGCCAGGTCTGAGGATAGCCAAGGGAGGGATATCAGCAGGTTGTAATGGGATAGTTAAGATAGGAGGTTGTCATGGGATAGTTATTGATGGTATGGGTTGTCATGGGATAGTTGGATAGGGAGTTGTCATGGGATAGTTAAGGATAGCAGACTGTTATGGGATAGTTAAGGATAGCAGGTTATCATGGGATAGTAATAGCAGGTTGTCATGGGATAGTTAAGGATGCGAGTTGTCATGGGATAGTTAAGGATAGCAGGTTGTCATGGGATAGTTAAGGATATGAGTTGTCATGGGATAGTTAAGGATAGCAGGTTGTCATGGGATAGTTAAGGATAGCAGGTTGTCATGGGATAGTTAAGGATAGCAGGTTGTCATGGATGCATTCAACAATAGATAGAAGAGATATCGTGCTATAAGCTAAGATAACAAACCTGTATATTGTATAGGCGTATATATGCCGATAACTCGTATAGACATAAAGATATATACTAACAAAGGTATATATCTGCTATCGTAAGTAGATATCGAGGTATACATACATACGTACACGGGTATATCTGCTCTCATGTTACAGTATATATGAACATAAGTATTGTATATGCCGAAGTATACTGATTATTTCCCCAGGTATATCTGATATACTGTATATTATATGAATGTAAGTAAGTCTTGGCGGTAATATACTCGTATAATAGAACGTCATGTGTGTGTGTGTGTGTGTGTGTGTGTGTGTGTTACGTTGCTGACTGTAAGGAGGAAAATCGACTGGTAACTGGTAATACTGATTTGCTCGACTGGGTATCCGTTTCCCCCCTCCCTCTCCTCTTTCACCCCCCCCTCCTTTTCTTCACCCCTCCCTCTCCTCTTCCCCTCTTCCCTCCCTCATCCCCTTCTTCCCCTCCCCCTTCAGGTGAGCTAGACCCATTACCTTAGTCCCCCTGGGTGGTCCAGATAGTATTACGTTTTCTCTTACCGTAATGTTGTTTTTCTTGTAGACATCCAGTGGTGGTTGGTCTGTCTGTCTGTCTTTCTGTCTATCTATCTGTCTAATTGTCTTTTTTTGTCTATATCTATCTATCTTCTCTCCATCTATCTATCTATCTATCTCTCTCTCTATCTATCTATCTATCTATCTATCTATCTATCTATCTATCTATCCTCTATTAGTGAGGATTTATTTGACGAAAATACATTGTGTTTAGTGTGCTGAAGGTCTGTCTTTGAGGTGAGTGGGGGTGTGTGGTGGAGTGGGGTGTGTGATGTGGGGGGGGTATGTGGGGTGAGTGGGGGTGTGTGTGGGGTGAGTGGGGTGTGTGAGGTGAGTGGGGGTGTGGGGTGAGGTGGGGGTGTGTGGGGTGAGGTGGGTTGTGGGAGGGGTGGGGGTGTGTGGGGTGAGTGGGGTGTGTGGGGTGGTGGGGTGTGTGGGGTGAGGTGGGGTGTGTGGGGTGAGTGGGGGTGTGTGGGTGGGTGGGGTGTGTGGGGGGTGTGTGGGGTGAGTGGGGGGTGTGGAGGGTGAGTGGGGGTTGGTGGGGTGAGTGGGGTGTGTGGTGAGTGGGGTGTGAGGGTGGTGGGGGTGTGGGGTGGGTGGGGTGAGTGGGGTGTGGTGAGTGTGTGGTGGTGGGGGGTGTGTGAGGTGAGTTGGAGTGTGTGGTGAGTGGGGGTGTGTGAGTGAGTGGGGGGTGAGTGGGGTGAGTGGGGTGAGAGTGGGGGTGTGAGTGAGTGGGGTGTGTGAGGTGAGTGGGGGTGGGTGAGGTGAGTGGGGGGGTGTGGTGAGTGGGGGTGTGTGGGGTGAGTGGGGTGCGTGGGGTGGGTGGGGGTGTGGGGTGGGTGGGGTGTGTGGGGTGGTGGGGGGTGTGGGGTGAGGTGGGGTTGCAGGGGTGGTGGGGTGTGGTGGGGTGTGTGGTGAGTGGGGTGTGTGGGGTGGTGGGGTGTTTATTATGACGGTTGAGTTGTGAGGATGGTTGTTACGGTTGAAGAGCTGCGGATGTACAGTGGGAGGTTAACTATGACGGATGACGTGTGACGGATGACGTGTGACAGGTGGGACTTGACAGGTGAACGTGACGGATGTGACAGGTGAGACGTGACAGATGAGAGTGATGGATGACGTGGGAGCAGGTGAGACGTGACGGATGAGACGTGACAGGTGAGCAGTGTGGATGAGATGTAACGGATGAGCGTGATGGATACTTTGGCGGGTGAGCGTGACGGATGAAGGTGATGTATGAGGTGAGGTGACGGATGAAGTATGGATGTGTGACGGTGAGGTGACGGATGGTGTGACGGATGAGTTGTGCGGATATTATGGCGGTTGGGGCGTAAGATAACCCATGGCGAGTCAACTGTGAGGTGTGACGGGTGAGGATTGTTGAGGTGAAAGTGTGGGTGTCTAGCAGTAGGAGGACAGCAGCAGGAGCAGGAGAGAGACACCCCGGCATGGTAGTGGGTTTATTCCAGCACGACCCCAAACACGTTTATCACGGGGCAGGTGTGTCCAGGGTAGGCAGGAGGCTCTGTGTGTGTGTGTGTGTGTGTGTGTGTGTGTGTGTGTGTGTGTGTGTGTGTGTGTGTGTGTGTGTGTGTGTGTGTGTAATAAAAATAATAATAATAATAATAATAATAATAATAATAATAATAATAATAATAACAACAACAATATTAACAATCTACTACTACAGGTACTACTCCTACTACAGCAAATACTACTACTACTACTACTACTACTACTACTACTACTACTACTACTACTACTAATAATAATAATAATAATAATAATAATAATAATAATAATAATAATAATAATAATAATAATAATGTGATAAACGACACAAGATAATTGTAAATAATTCGCTAAAAAACTATCACTAGGTTCTAAACTCACAATTAATATTGGCTATTTGGCGACTATTAATAATTTTCTTAATATAAGTCGAATTAATTTACCATAACGTCATTTTGGCTTTCGGGGATCTAGTGTGTGTTCGACCTAAGCTAACGTGTGTTGATGTCCACCTGTGGTTATTTGGCTGTGTGGAGGGAAGCTAAAATGTGTTGTTTATCTGTATAGCTTATGTTTTAGCTGGGTTAGTACAGTATAATCGGTGATAGAGGTGTAGCTGTACTTGTAGCTGTATGTATGTATGTATGTATGTGTGTATGTATGTGTGTATGGGAGGAGGGGAGACACTGAGGGTGGGTGGAGGCGAACGGGTGGATAAGTGGGTGAGGGGCGGTAGTGAGAGAGAGAGAGAGACGCCAGCCTTTCAGCTGTAATGGATCCGATCTGTGTATCTCAGACTCCACGACTCGATTTTGAGTCATTAAGTGAATACTCCTCTTGCTTCATCCGTCTTGTGGGCTACGCACACTCGAGACTGTATCGAGGACGACCTGAGAACCCCCTTATACACTCTGTGCCCCCATACTGGTACTCCTGGAGAACTGACCCCATACATGTCCTTGTGTATTCTTAAAGGCGCTACGTCCCTCCCAGATCGTTTAGTTGAAAAAGACTGGTTTGGGAGGCTGGTCTTAGTGGCGGCCAGTGAATAGACTCCTATAGACTACCCTGGAGGTCTCTTGGGAGATTCAGTCAAGGAGGGTCTGGAAGAATCCGAGAAGTGAGCGGTTGTCTCTCTTGCGACCATTCACGGCAGCTAATGATCCTGCAGAAATGGCCGGGCTGGCTCCTGTGGCGCTCAGCAGACGCTCAACCCGATATACTGAGGTGGAGGAGGAGGAGGGGGGGTGGGAGAAGTGAGAGAGAGAGAGATGAGGACGAGAAAGTAACGGAAGAAAGGAGAAAGGAAGAGGAATGGAGGGAAGGGAAGAAAGAAAGAGAAGGGAGAGGGAGGTGGGAAGATGAGGAACGAGAAGGATGGATGGAGGAAATAGGATACGATAGGGAAGGAGAAAGGGAAGGGATGGAGGAAAGGAGGGTAAATGGAAAGGAAGGAAGGAGAGAAGTACTGAGACAAAGAAGGAGGATGAGAGAAAATGGAAAGGAGGGAGAAAGAAGTTGGCGGGAATAATAAGGAAGAGGTAAGGAAGAAGGGAGTGATGGAGGAGGGAGGGGAGTGATGGTGGAGTGGGGGTAATGGAGGAGGGGGAGGGTGATGGACGAGTGGGGGGTTGATGGAGAGTGGGAGGGAGTGATGGAGAGGGGGTGATGGAGGTGGGGGGTGATGGGAGGGTGGGGGGGTGATGGAGGTGGGAGGTGATGGAGAGTGGGGTTGATGGAGGTGGGAGGGGGAGTGATGGAGGGAGTGGGGTGATGGAGGTGGGGAGGGTGATGGAGGGAGTGGGGGTGAGTGATGGGAGTTGGGGGGAGTTAATGGAGGTGGGGGAGTGATGGAGGTGGGGGGTTGATGGAGGTGGGAGAGTGATGTGGATGAGTGGGGTGGTGATGGAGGTGGGGGGGGTGATGGAGGTGGGGAGGGTGATGGAGGTGGGGGGTGATGGAGGTGGGGGTGTGATGGAGGTGGGGGGTGATGGAGGGTGGGAGGTAGTGGAGGGTGGGGGTGGTGATGGAGAGGTGGGGATTGGAGGTGGAGGGAGTGATGGGAGGTGGGGGTGAGTGATGGAGGAGTGGGGGGTGATGGAGGTGGGGGGAGTGATGGACGAGTGGGGGTTGATGGAGGTGGGGAGAGGTGATGGAGGAGTGGGGGTGATGGAGGGTGGGGAGGGTGATGGACGAGTGGGGGTTGATGGAGGAGTGGGGAGGGTGATGGAGGAGTGGGAGGAGTAATGGAGGAGTTGGAGAGAGAGAGAATTATCTTCGTTTTCTTTCAGTTGATTTGGAATCGAGTTTGGGATGACTCTTTTATCACGGCTTTATTGGTGAGGTGAAGTGATGCTCTTCTTCCTCTTCTCCTCCTCTTCGTCCTCGTCTCTTCTTTCTCTTCCTCCTCTTATTCCTCTTCTCCTCTTTCTCTCTCCTCCTCTTCCTCTTCTCTCTTCTCCTCCCTTCATGCTCCACTCTATTACTTTTCTCTTCCCCTTCTTCCCTCTTCTCTTTTCTTCCTCTGTTTTTTATTCTCTTCTTCTTCTTCCTCTTCTTTCCTCTTCTATTCCTTTTCCTTCCTCCTTTTCTTCCCTCTTCTGTTTTCCTTCTCTATTCTGACTCCTCTTCCCTCTTCTCATCTATCTTTTACTCCTTCTTCCCTCTTCTCCTTTTCCTCTTTCTCCCCTATTATTCTCTTCTTCCTCACCCCCTCTTCCTCTTCCTCCCTCCTCCCCTCATCATCATCTTCATCCCTTTCTTCTCCTCCTTATCTGCTTCCGCTTCTTCCTTTTCCTCCTTCACCCTCTGGTTGGTAACACTGACACCTTGACCCACTGTGACATATTGGTAACACTGCCCTCAGGCCGCCTGTACTACAATACTTAGTTATGTTAGAGTATCACCTGAAGATTAGACACCCCAGCTTATTTTATCAGATTGGACACCCCAGCTTATTTTACCTGAGATTAGACACCTCAGCTTATTTTACCGGATTAGACACCTCAGCTTATTTTACCTGAAGATTAGACACCTCAGCTTATTTTACCGGGGAGATTAGGCACCCCAGCTTATTTTACCGGGAGATTAGACACTCAGCTTATTTTACCGGGAGATTAGACACCTCAGCTTATTTTACCCTGAAGATTAGACACCCCAGATTAATTTACCTGAAGATTAGACACCTCAGCTTATTTTACCGGGGAGATTAGACACCTCAGCTTATTTTACCTGAAGATTAGACACCCCAGATTAATTTACCTGAAGATTAGACACCTCAGCTTATTTTACCGGGAGATTAGACACCTAAGCTTATTTTACCTGAAAATTAAACACCCCAGATTAATTCTATATGAAGATTTGACACCCCAGCTATTTTTTCCTGAAAATTAGACACCTCAGCTTATTTACCGGGAGATTAGACACCCCAGCTTATTTTTCCTGAAAATTAAACACCCCAGATATTTTATATGAAGATTTGACACCCCAGCTAATTTTTCCTGAAAATTAGACACCTCAGCTTATTTACCGGGAGATTAGACACCCAGCTTATTTTCTGAAAATTAGACACCCCAGCTTATTTTACCGGGAGATTAGACACCTCAGCTTATTTTACCGGAGATAGGATAACTCATAAAGTTTTACCTGAAGATTAGACACCCCAGCTTAATTTACCTGGGATGTGTAATCTTCAGGTGATCCACCTCTCTGCCGGACACTGAAAAACTACAGGTTATATGTAAATAAAAAAGACAGAGCATTTACCTATTCACTATTGTTATTTGTGTCCATAAGCCAGTTAGAGGGGTGCGGATGCAGTACACTGAATACTTACAAGGAAATAATATGGTCCGACACTGTACTTGACAACCTTCAATTCCTCGACTGTAATATTAGGTACCCATTTACAGGTTGTATCCACTGGCCACTGTACACCTGTGTGTATTAGTGATCAAATGTTATGAGAAATATGTGTGGGTATATTACTCAACAGCTGATGGTGATAGGTGAGGGAGGAAGGAGGCCGGGGTGAGGAGGGCTAGGGTGATGGAGGACCAGGGTGGGGAGGGAGAGAGAAGGATAAGGGTGAGGGAGGAGGACGAGGAGAGAGGAAGGAGACAGAGGAGGGAGGATAATGGAAGGAAGAAGGGAGGATCATGGTGAGGGAGAGAGGAAGGATCGTGGTGAGGAGGCCAGGGGAGGGGAGGGAAGAAGGACCAGGGGGAGGGGTGAGGGAGGCCAGTGAGGGAGGGTGACAGAAACACCTGTAGTATTAATAAGGGTTACTAGTATACTCTGTTGTTTGTCTCAAGAAGATTAATGAGACTCGAGCGTGATGAGGCATGGCGTGAAGGTGAGGTACGGGAGTGAGGTACGAGGCATGAGGAGATGTATGGAGTGTGAGGTGGAGGTAAGATATAGAGCGTGAGGTGTGAGGTATAAGGTATAGAGCGTGAGGGGAGGTATAAGGTATAGAGCATGAGGTGTGAGTTGGGAGCGTGAGGTATGAGGTATGGAGCGTGAGGTATGAGGTGGGGACTTGAGGTATGAGGCATCAACTTGGGTGAAGAATGACACACTTCAGGTACTAGTATATAAGGAGCCACAGGGGTGAGAGCAGAGGAGGGAGCCACAGGGGTGAGGGAGCCACAGGGGTGAGGAGAGAGTGAGGAGCCACAGGGGTGAGAGGCAGAGTGAGGGGAGCTACAGGGGTGAGGAGCTACAGGGGTGAGGAGGAGAGTGAGGGGAGCCAGGGGTGAGGAGAGTGAGGGGAGCACAGGGTGAGGAGAGAGGAGGGAAGCTGGGTTAAGGGAGAGAGTG
Organism: Homarus americanus; assembly: GCF_018991925.1. Taxonomy (NCBI): domain Eukaryota; kingdom Metazoa; phylum Arthropoda; class Malacostraca; order Decapoda; family Nephropidae; genus Homarus; species Homarus americanus. Next base: position 64,027 of record NW_024752135.1, read on the forward strand.
AGGGAGCTACAGGGGTGAGGAGAGAGTGAGGGGAGCCACAGGGTAAGGGGAGAGAGTGAGGGGAGCCACAGGTGAGAGCAAGAGGGGAGCAAGGGAGCCAGGGGTGAGGGAGAGAGGAGGGGAGCCACAGGGGTGAGGGAGAGAGGAGGGGAGCTACAGGGGGTGAGGAGAGAGTGAGGGAGCTACAGGGTTAAGGAGAGAGGGAGCCAGGTAAGGGAGAGAGTGAGGAGCTACAGGTGAGGGGAGAGAGGAGGGAGCCAGGGTAAGGAGAGAGGAGGGGAGCCAGTCAGGAGAAAGTGAGAGGAGCTACAGGGTGAGGGCAGAGGAGGGGAGCTACAGGGTGAGGAGAGAGTGAGGGAGCTACAGGGGTAAGGAGAGAGGAGGGAGCCAGGGTGTGGGAGGGGGTAGAGGAGGACACGGTGAAGAGAAAGGAGAGGAGCCACAGGGTGAGGGCAGAGTGAGGGGAGCCACAGGGGTGAGGAGAGAGTGAGGGGAGCTACAGGGGTAAGGGAGAGAGTGAGGGGAGCTACAGGGGTGAGGAGAGAGTGAGGGAGCCACGGGTCGGGAGAAGTGAGAGGCCACAGGGGTGAGGGCAGAGGAGGGGAGCCACAGGGGTGAGGGAGAGAGGAGGGGAGCTACAGGGGTGAGGGGAGAGAGGGAGGAGCTACAGGGGTGAGGAGAGAGTGAGGGAGCCACGGGTCAGGAGAAAGGTGAGAGAGCAGGGGTGAGGGCAGAGTGAGGGAGCTAAGGGGTGGGGAGGAGAGAGGAGGGACACAGGGTAAGGGAGAGAGAGTGAGGGAGCCACAGGGGTGAGGGAGAGAGGGGGAGCTAGGGTCAGGAGAAAGGAGAGGAGCTACAGGGGTGAGGGCAGAGGAGGGAGCTACAGGGGTGAGGAGAGAGTGAGGGAGCCACAGGGTGAGGGAGGGGTGAGGAGCCACAGGGGTGAGGGAGAGTGAGGGGCCACAGGGTGTGAGGGGTAGAGGAGAGGAGCCACGGGTGAAGAGAAGTGGGAGGAGCTACAGGGTGAGGAGAGTGAGGGGAGCCACAGGGGTTAGGAGAGAGTGAGGGGGCCACAGGGGTAGGGAGAGTTAGGGGAGCCACGGGTGAGGAGAGTGAGGAAGGCCACAGGGTGTGAGGAGAGTGAGGGGAGCTACAGGGTGTGAGGGTAGAGTGAGGAGGAGCCACAGGGTGAGGAGGAGGAGAGAGGAGGGGAGCCACAGGGTGTGGAGAGTGAGGGGAGCCACAGGGTGTGAGGAGAGTGAGGGGAGCTACAGGGTGTGAGGGGGAGCCACAGGGTGTGAGGAGAGAGTGAGGGGAGCCACAGGGTGTGAGGGGAGCCACAGACAAAACAAGACCATGAAGGACTAATGGAGCCTAAATGACCACTTAGGACTGGGCCAGGGGGAGGGCCAGGGGGAGGAGGGTCGGGGGGTAGAGAGCCAGGGGAAGAGGGCCAGGAGAGACCAACAGAACGACGCCGACAGATTGATAGAATCTAAATGAGTTCCTCTCTCTCTCTCTTTTTCCCTCCTTCCTTGTCTTCCTCTCCTCCCTCACCCTCTTCTCCCCTCTCTCCTACCCATTCTTTTCTCTCTCAACTCCTTCGTACGTTGCTTCCCTCCACCTCTATGTTTCCATTCCTCCTCTCCTTTCCCCTTCCCTTTCTCCACCTTTCCACTGCTCAGACTACCCCCTCCTCTCCATACCTCATCTCTTTCTCTGTATTCTCTTATCTCTCTCATTTCCTTCCCTTTGTTTTCTCCCCATTTCCTCCTTTTTCTTCATTCCCTCAATTTGATCCTAGACCCTCCCTCCCTTCCTCCCCTCCCTCCTTCCTTCATTCCTCTCTCTCTTTCTCTCTCTCTCTCTCTCTCTCTCTCTCTCTCTCTCTCTCTCTCCAACTCGTACTATCCCAAATTATTTATTTTATCTATTCTATCTCTCTTTCTCTTTCTCTTGTACAAATAACACCCCGTCCTCTCTCTCTCTCTCTCTCTCTCTCTCTCTCTCTCTCTCTCTCTCTCTCTCTCTCTCTCTCTCTCTCTTTCTTCAACTCGTTCTATCCCCAAATTATTTATTTTTCTATTCTATCTCCTTTTCTTTTCTCTTGTAAATAACTTCGTCCTGCTTTTTTTTTTTTTTTTTTTTTCTCTCTCTCTCTCTCTTCTTTTCTTTTTCTTTCTTTTCTTTCTTCTATCAATTTCTGTCTTCTCCACACACACACACACACACACACACACACACACACACACACACACACACATACCACCTTACAAACTCACCCATTCCACCTCCCACCCTATCCCCACCCACTAACACAACCACGGACATAAACAAGAACACGGATGACCAGACGCCATTACGAGAGAGAGGACATTTTAAAGGCAACAATCAGTAGTTGGTGGGTGGCAGGCATTAGCCTGGGAGCTCTCCGTGCCATTATACCATGAAGACCAACATGTTGTTACGGCGGCGGTGTTGAGGCCATCACGGGGATACTTAGTGTGTGTGTGTGTGTGTGTGTGTGTGTGTTGTGTGTGTGTGTGGTGTGTGTGTGTGTGTGTAGGGGTGTGTGTGTGTGTGTGTGTGTGTGGGTGTGTGTGTGTGTGTGGTGTGTGTGTGTGTGTGTGTGTGTGTGTGTGTTGTGGTGTGTGTGTGTGTGTGTGTGTGGTGTGTGTGGGGGTGTGTGTGTGTGTGTGTGTGTGTGTGTGTGTGTGTGTGAGAGAGGTGTCTGTGTAATAATAATAATAATAATTAACGGTTTATTGAAAGAGCATGGCAACCGGAAGGCTGAAAAAATACAGTTACATAATTAGGGAATGGGTCTCTTGATTTACAAATAATATACAAGTAACATAAGTGATACAAATATGATATACTGTATAATAACTAGGTGGGGAGAAGCTCAAACTACAGGGCATTCCAACATAGTGACAGTGCAAAAAGTAAGATTGACTGGGAGTGAATACACTGGTTGATTACAAGTTATTGATAATTTTTACAATCGTTGGGACTGGGTTGTTCTTATAGCGATCAGTTCGTGCTCATATGGGCTGGATGCGGTTGTGGTGTCGAACAGCAATTCTCGGATGAGGGATCTCGGGCGGTAGTAGGAGCCGGTGCAGAAGCTTCTCACCAAATTTGCAGATGAGGTCGTGGTGATGGTCAGTGAGAGCCGAGAGGGTCAGTGTGTTGAGCGCTTCTTGATATGTGGGTAGGAAGGGAGAGGATAATCTTGCATGCCCTCTTTGCACTTTCTAGGTGTTTACGTTGTGTGGCATTTGGGAGAAGACCAGGTAGGGGAGGCATAGGTGAGCTTGGGAAGTATGAATGTTGAGTAAACACTGAGGAGCTCGGGCGCAGGAACTCCGAGGGACTTGAGTCGACGGAGGAGGTGGAGACGGAAACTGGAGGGTTTGAGAACTTCACTGACGTGTGGTTTCCAATTTAGTTTGTTGTCTATGGTAATGGAATGGGGTGGGACAACGTCGGAGGAGAGGTTGATGTGCATAACCATGGTCTTGGTATGGTTGATGGTGACGTGGTTGTTGGTGGCCCAGTTTTGGAGACTGTTCAATAAATCCTGAAGGGATGTATAGTTGGGATGGGTGTTGACACTGATCCCAGTGGTGGAGTCGTCGACATATTTCCAGCGAGCAGGGGATTACTCTTAGGGCATCATTGATAAACATATGGAGCATAGTGGTCCCATCTTGGTGCCTTGGGGGACGCCACAGGTGAGTGACTGAAAGACAGCCCCTCGAAGCGTGCAACAGCTTCAGTTACTGAGAGTTTGTAGCCATGGTATAAGACTTCTGTGTGTGTGAGGAGGTTGGGGTGTGTGAGGGAGGTTGGGTGTGTGTGTGTGTGAGGGGGTTGGGTGTGTGTGTGTGTGTGTTTGAGGGGGTTGGTGTGTGTGTGTGTGTGTGGGGAGGTTGGGGTGTGTGTGTGTGTGTGTGTTTGGGGGTTGGTGTGTGTGTGTGTGTGTGTGTGTGTGTGTGTGTGGGAGGTTGGGGTGTGTGTGTGTGTTTGAGGGTTGGTGTGTGTGTTTGAGGGGGTTGTGTGTGTGTGTGTGTGTGAGGAGGGTTGGGGTGTGTAGTAATATATATATATATATATATATATATATATATATATATATATATATATATATATATATATATATATATATATATATATATATATATATATACGTATTATGTATGTGCATGTGTGTGTATATAAAGTTAAATGCTCCTCTATGTTTAAGTTTAGTACATACGTTTAAATTTCTGTATGGAAAAAAAAAAAACTAATCTATATATCAATCTCCCATCTGTTGACCTTAAACGAATATATACCACTCACTCTCTCCTCTAACGTATATTGTATACAGTATATTCTCCACCAAGTATCTTCTCCTGGGTATTTTATATCTATCGTGTGTATATCTCTTGGATCTGTGAAGTATACTGCGGCTGAGGTATATTTTCTCTCATCATTGGTATGTATATATTGCTTTGTGGTATATACGAGTATGAGGGTGGGAAGTATGGGGCGGGGGTATTTGTGTTTGTTCGTTCGCCCTTCCTTCCGTACCGATCTTAGAGGATGATGGTTTAACCCTTGGGATGATGGTTTAACCCCTTGAGGATGATGGTTTAACTCCTTGAGGATGATGGTTTAACTCCTTGAGGATGATGGTTTAACTCCTTAAAGAGGACCGTTTAAACTACCGTGCTCAGGAGTTGCTTAAAGACAAGACGAAATAATAAGACCAAAGTTACACAACAGGTTAATTAAAATGGGTTCCATACACCTGACGTCTAGTGAGAGGCAGTGTGGATACAGCATACACTAACCCATCATCATTACACAAGGCAAGGTAACAAACGTGGCCGACACTGCACTCAACCTTCACTTACCCCAACTGTAAAATCAGGTGACACAGTTACCTCTGTCTGTGTGTGTAAACTGGAGGTAACCCTAGATTCGAACCAACGAGCCTTAGGACGGGAAGCGAACGATCTATTCACTCAGCCATCAAAATCACAGCAGGAACCACACCCAAATTTTAACGCCAGATGAACTTTTAGAGACCGGGGGTTAAGGGGTGGGTCAGAGGTCAACATGGAAAGGTCAGTGTTACTAGAAATGCTAACCATATATATTTTTTTATAGTTTGTTGACCTCTGACATACAGCTGAAAGTTTGTTAGTGGGATTAAGGTAAAAATATTCAATAGAGAGGATTTACATTTTAGGCTTGAGTGAGAGTACCTGTGAGGGGAATGTACCTGTGAGGGGGAGGTACCTGTGAGGGGGGAGGTATCTGTGAGGGGGAGTGTATCTGTGAGGGGGAGGCACCTGTGAGGGGGAGGTGACCTGTGAGGGGAGTGTACCTGTGAGGGGAGGCACTGTGAGGGGGAGGTACCCTGGAGGGGGAGGCCCTGTGGGAGGCACTGTAGGGGAGGTACTGTGAGGGGAGGCACCTGGAGGGGGAGGTACCTGTGAGGGGTACCTGTTAGGGGGAGGTACTGCAGGGGGAGGGTACCTGTGGAGGGGAGTGTACCTGTGAGGGGAGGCATTCTGAGGGGGAGGTACCTGTGAGGGGGAGGTACCTGTGAGGGGAGGTACCTGTGTGAGGGGAGGTACCTGTGTGAGGGGAGGGGCCTGTGTGGAGGGGATGCACCTGTGAGGGGAGAGGAGTGCCTGGTGTGGGGGGGAGGTACCTGTGAGGGGAGAGTGAGGTACCTGTGTGAGGGGAGGCCTGTGTGGGGGAGGTACCTGTGAGGGGGGAGTGAGTACCTGTGTGAGGGGGAGTGTACCAGTGAGGGGGGGAGTGTACTGTGAGGGGAGAGTGAGGGGACCTTGTGTGTGAGGGGGGGGAGGGTACTGTGTGAGGGGGGAGGTACCGTGAGGGGAGAGTGAGTGTACCTGTGTGAGGGGGGAGTGTACCTGTGAGGGGAGAGGAGGTACCTGGGTGAGGGGGAGGCACCTGTGAGGGGAGAGTGTGGCACCTGTGTGGGGGAGGTGTGCCTGTGAGGGGAGAGGAGGTACCTGTGTGGAGGGGGGAGGTCCTTGGAGAGGAGAGGAGGTACCTGTGTGAGGGGGAGGTACCTGTGAGAGGAGAGGGGGTGCCTGTGTGGGGGGAGTACCTGTGAGAGGAGAGAGGTACCTGTGGAGGGAAGTGTACCTGTGAGGAGAGGAGTGTACCTGTGTGGGGGGGAGTCGTGAGAGGAGTGAGTACCTGTGTGGGGGGAAGTGTACCTGTGAGAGGAGAGTGGTGTACCTGTGTGAGGGGAGGAAGTGGTACACCATTTTGTATTGTTGTGTTGTTTATTATTACTGAGGTACATATTTAGTATATTCTGTAGACAGGTATGGTCTCTCCACCCCCCACCCCCACACCTTCAATTAACCTTTCAGATCATAATAATGTTTCTCTTGGCTGACTGTTAGGGTACAAGACAAGGCGACTCCAAAGGCCCAGGCTGGTAGTATTTACATAATTAGCTGCTTAACTAATTAACAAAATCTCAGGTAGAAGGCCAGGTGTCACCTCAATCATGGCCTCAAGATGCCTCTCTCTGTTCGTAATGTATTAAGATGGTTGTTGGATTGTGGGAATGTTGGTAGGTGTTGTGGGAATGTTGGTAGTTGTTGTGGGAATGTTGGTAGGTGTTGTGGTAATGTTGGTAGTTGTTGTGGAATGTTGGTAGTTGGGGAATGTTGGTAGGTGTTGTGGGAATGTTGGTAGTTGTGGAATGTTGATAGTTATTGGGGAATGTTGGTAGTTGGGTAATGTTGGTAGGTGTTGTGGTAATGTTGGTAGGTGTTGTGGTAATGTTGGTAGGTGTTGTGGGAATGTTGGTAGATGTTGTGGGAATGTTGTAGGTGTTATGGGAACGTTGTAGGTGGGTGCTAGTTTCTCCAACACTGATTATAAATGTTTGGAGTTGTAATGTCATGTCTCCAACACAACCTCCAACAACCTCCAACACAACCTCCACACAACCTCTGACACAACCTCCAACACAACCTCCAATTCAACCTCAACACAGCCTCTGACAACCTCCAACACCACCTTCAACACAACTTCCAACACAACCTCCTCCAACACGTACACCTTCAGCACTGGTATTACTACAACCTCCAACACTGGTGTATAGTATTATAGCGCCACCATTGGACCTTCTCCAACACTGGTTCACAACACCACTGGTTCATACTGCAACTGGTTCACAACATTACAGGTTCATACTACAACTGGTTCGCAAAATTACAGGTTCATACTACAACTGGTTCACAACATTACAGGTTCATACTACAACTGGTTCACAACATTACAGGTTCATACTACAACTGGTTCACAACATTACAGGTTCATACTACAACTGGTTCACAACATTACAGGTTCATACTACAACTGGTTCACAACATTACAGGTTCATACTACAACGGTTCACAACAATATTGATTGACAATATTGTAACCTATATCACTGGCTCACAACACTGGTTCATAACACTGGTTCATAACACTGGTTAACAACACTAAATCACAACAATGGTTCATAACACTGGTTCACAACACTGGTTCATAACTCTGGTTCACAACACTGGTTCACAACACTGGTTCACAACACTGGTTTACAACACTGGTTTACAACACTGGCACACAACACTGGTTCACAAAACTGGTTCACAGCACTGCTTCACAACGCTGGTTTACAACACTGCTTCACAACACTAAATCACAACACTGGTTCACAACACTGGTTCACAACACCACAGCCAGACCGACAATCAATGGTTCTTCATATTCAATTGTCACCTCTACACCACAGCTGATTGTGAGGAAAAATTGTCACCCAGGCATTCTACCCTCTTCCTTCCTTCCTTCTCCACCCCTCCACTTATTCTTCTTCCACTTTCTTCCTCTCCTTCCCTCCATCTACTCCTCTTCACCTCCACATACCCTCCATCACCCCTTCCCCGTCCCTCCTCCATCTCTCCACCTACTCCTTCCATCCTTTCACCTACTCCTCCATCATCCCTTCACCCATCTCCATCACCCCACTACCTTTCACCACCCCCCTCCACCTGTTCCCTCCTCACGTGTTCTACTGTCTTCCTCCACCCATCCACCTTCTGCCTTACAATGGTCGGAGCCGCCGTGTAGGGGGTGGCGGGTCAGTGTAGGGGTGGGAGGGTCAGTGTAGGGGTGGAGGGTCAGGTAGGGGGTGGAGGGTCAGTGTAGGGGTGGTAGGGCGTAGTGGGGTGGGAGGGCAGTGTAGCGGTGGGAGCCGCAGGGGGTGGGAGGTCAGTGTAGGGGTGGAGGGTCAGTGTAGCGGGGTGGAGCCGCCGTAGGGGTGGGAGGGTCAGTAGGGGGTGGAGGTTCGGTGTAGGGGAGTGGGAGGGTCAGGAAGGGAGTGGGAGGGTCAGTAGGTGTGGGAGGGCTGTAGCGGGTGGGAGGGCAGTGTAGGGGTGAGGGTCAGTAGGGGTGGGAGGGTCAGTGGGGTTGGAGGCTGGGGTGTAGGGGTGGTGGGGTGGTCGGAGCTGCCGTGTAGGGGGTGGTAGGGTCAATGTAGGGGGGTGGTAAAAGGGTCAGTGTAGGGGTAGGGTCATATAGGGGGTGGCGGGTCGTAAGGGGGGTAGGGCCGTGTAGGGGGTGGTAGAAGGGTGGGTGTATGGGGTGGTAGGGGTCGTAGTGGGTGGTAGAGGTCAGTGTAGAGGGTGGTAGGGTCGCAAGGTGGCAGGGGCTGTAGGGGTGGTAGAAGGGCTGTGTGTAGGTGGTGGTAGGGCTCAGGGGTGGCAGGGATCATGTAGGGGTGGTAGGGGCTGTGTAGGGGTAGGGTTATATAGCGGGTGTAGGGGTCATGTAGGGGTGGCAGGCCCGGATCACAAGCCCTCACTGTGGTGGAGGACGACACACTCAACACACTGGGGTCTCTCCTCTTGCTCTGCCCCAGCGTCCGAGGTCCGTGAGTCGAGGGCCGTAAGAGCCGCTATGGTCCGTTCTCGAGTGTCATTCTTAGCCAATTTGGCACTGGCACCGGCACTAAACCAGAGTGAGGTGGAGTTCGCTCACGAGGAGGTATGGATTTTCCCATTTTATCTGGGCCAGACCGACGCTTTATCAAGGCCAATTTGCGGGAAATGGGACCTCCATCCCCTCTCTCTCCACCTACCTCCTCCACCTCTCTTTTCCCTGGTAATTTCAGGCCCCCAGGTGTATAGAGGGAGGGGGTGAGGGGTGAGAGGGCTTGGGCGTGTTCCAAGACCCGGCTGCGGTGCCCGGGGGTTAGTGAGAAGTCGAGTCAGCACACCCGACACCCACTATGCCTCCTACACTCCACCCCTTCCCCCCTGGGTTACACTCCTCTGGGTAACCCTTTCCTGTGTACACTTCCTGGGTGGCACGTTAACCCCAATCCTTCTTCTGGGTGACCACCCACCACCTCACCACCACCACCACCACCATCACCACCACCACCATCACCACCACCACCACCACCACCACCACCATCACCACCACCATCACCACCACCATCCACCACCACACCACCACCACCACCACCACCACCACCATCACCACCACCATCACCACCACCACCACCATCACCACCACCACCATCACCACCATCACCATCACCACATCATCACCACCATCACTCTCACCATTACACGTGTCTCTATGAGGCCCATCAGCAGGAGACCAGGTATAAACACTCAGGTAAATGAGCCTTAACCTGGATAATAATAATAAGACCCAATATTAGCGTGACAAGCGGCCGGTCACAGCTCACGGTGTACTGTATGTGTCGACAGCGGTCATTACGTATACATTGACAACTTAACATAACATAAACACCCACCCATCCTGCCAGCCACCCACCCATCCTGCCAGCCAACAGCCAGCCAGCCAGCCAGCCAGCCAGCCAGTCAGCCAGCCAGCCAGCCAGTCAGCCAGCCAGAGTCAGTTTGAATTCAGATGGTTCCTCTTTGCGATGAAATTAGTTTATTTTCTGTTTGGGAAGGATTTAAGGTGAGGTTTAAACCGTTGGTATTACTTCATGTTGTCAATTATTATTCATGGATCTTTTTTATTAACCGTGAAATAGTCAAGAGTGGTGTAGCTGGGTTGAAGTTAGTGTGTGTATATACTATGTGTTAACCCTTTGAATATAGTGACGTATTCCCTTGTGTAGTGTGGCTATGTACTCAAGGTGGTGAAATCATTGTACTCAGAGGACTAAGCTTCGTAATTATCGGGAAAGTCATCGTACTCATGGGGTGAAGTAATCATACTCCCGGGGTTAATTTATCGTACTCAGAGTGAAATCATCGTGCTCATCGGGTTAAGTCATCGTACTCAGGGGGTAAAAGTTCTCGTACTCATAGGTTAACTCATCGTACTCGGGGTGAAATCATCGTACTTAGGGGTGAAATCATCGTACTAAGGGTGAAATCATCGTACTATCGGGTTAAGCATCTTACTCAAAGGTTGTCTTACTCAGGTGAAATAATCATACTCAAGTTAAATCATCGTACTAAAGGGTTAACCTCGTACTCAGGATGAAATCATCGTACTCAAGGGTGAAATCATCGTACTCATCGGGTTAAATCATCTTACTCAAAGGGTTAAGTCTTACTCAGGGGGGGTGAAATAATCATACTCAAGGGGTTAAATCATCGTACTCAAAGGGTTAACTCATCGTACTCAGGGTGAAATCATCGTACTCAAGGGGTTAAATCATCGTACTCAAAGGGTTAAGTCATCTTACTCAAAGGGTTAAGTCTTACTCAGGGGGGGTGAAATAATCATACTCAAGGGGTTAAATCATCGTACTCAAAGGGTTAACTCATCGTACTCAGGGTGAAATCATCGTACTCAAGGGGTGAAATCATCGTACTCAAAGGGTTAACTCCATCTCTCTCTCTCTCCACAGGTAAACCCCGTCGACTGCCGTAATTACCACAGCACAGGTGTATCTCGTCAACACAGAGAGGTAAAGGTGTTTATTTGTCATTTTTACCAATACACTGTACTTATGGTTACGTGGAGTAGCTGCCACGTGAAGATTAGACACCCCAACTTATTTCACCTGGGGGGGGGGGCTGAATTGTTAAATTTAGCAACAATAAACACTCAAGATGTTAAATTTAGCAACAATAAACACTCAAGATGTTAAATTTAGCAACTATAAACACTCAAGATGTTAAATTTAGCAACAATAAACACTCAAGATGTTAAATTTAGCAACAATAAACACCCAAGATGTTAAATTTAGCAACTATAAACACTCAAGATGTTAAATTTAGCAACAATAAACACTCAAGATGTTAAATTTAGCAACAATAAACACTCAAGATGTTAAATTTAGCAACAATAAACACTCAAGATGTTAAATTTAGCAACAATAAACACTCAAGATGTTAAATTTAGCAACAATAAACACTCAAGATGTTAAATTTAGCAACAATAAACACCCAAGATGTTAAATTTAGCAACAATAAACACTCAAGATGTTAAATTTAGCAACAATAAACACTCAAGATGTTAAATTTAGCAACAATAAACACTCAAGATGTTAAATTTAGCAACAATAAACACTCAAGATGTTAAATTTAGCAACAATAAACACTCAAGATGTTAAATTTAGCAACAATAAACACTCAAGATGTTAAATTTAGCAACAATAAACACTTAAGATGTTAAATTTAGCAACTATAAACACTCAAGATGTTAAATTTAGCAACAATAAACACTCAAGATGTTAAATTTAGCAACTATAAACACTCAAGATGTTAAATTTAGCAACAATAAACACTCAAGATGTTAAATTTAGCAACTATAAACACTCAAGATGTTAAATTTAGCAACAATAAACACACACTCACTATGTTAATGTTAAATTTAGCAAGTATATAATTGTCCTGGCTGCGAACTCTCAAGACACAGCGAGAATTAATCCAATTAGGGAACTTTTCTGCCAGTTTTGTTTCCTTGGATTAAAGTCGATTACCAAAAAAGTAATTTCCTTAATAGGGTTCAAACTTTTTCTGGTAGTGGAAGGTTCAAACTCGTCCTCATGGTGGTTCAAACTCGTCCTCGTGGTGGTTCAAACTCGTCCTCATGGTGGTTCAAACTCGTCCTCATGGTGGTTCAAACTCGTCCTCATGGTGGTTCAAACTCGTCCTCATGGTGGTTCAAATGGTGGTTTAAACTCGTCCTCATGGTGGTTCAAAGTCGTTCTCATTGTGGTTCACACTCGTCCTCGTGGTGGTTCAAACTTGTCCTCATAGTGGTTCAAACCTGTCCTCACGGTAGTTCAAACTCGTTCTCATTGTGGTTCAAACCTGTCCTCACGGTAGTTCAAACTCGTCCTCATGGTGGTTCAAACTTGTCCTCATAGTGGTTCAAACTCGTTCTCATGGTGGTTCAAACTCAGTTTTAGTGATGTAAGGTTCAAATTAATTATGACAGTAAATGGTTCAAACTCATCCTGATAATAAAGGGTTCAAACTAATTTCAGTTGGCCACTTTCTTTTACCTAGAAGTCTGTCGTCTCTTTTTTAATAAAACTTAATAATTTACCACTTATTTTCACTTTCATTACTTTTACTTTATTTTAATTGTTGTTGTCTTTAGTTCTCTATTTATTTGTTTACTTTTGTTACCCGGATAATTTTGTTCATTTGTGCATTTTATTTATTTATTTTGTATTAATTTTATTTTCAATGTAAATTTTGTATCTAATTTCACGTTGGTTTTATCTATTGTTTTATTATTATTATTATTATTATTATTATTGTTGTTGGTATTATTATTATTGCTATTACCATTATTGCTATTACCATTATTGCTGTTATTATTATTATTATTATTATTATTATTATTATTATTATTATTATTAAGTAAACACGTATTATAAACCTAAACAATAAACCTCCATCTTGTCATGCCAGTTCTCAGGTGTAAATAAAACCAGGTATGTAGTCCAGTTAACACATATATTACAATAAACAATAATGAGATGGGGTCCCGTTGCCTCCAGGTAAGATAAGGGTAAGGTAAGGTAGGTGTACAGTGTGCTTAATGTACATATATTACACAGTTACAACCCTTATGGGGATGGTGGTATTGGGGGGGGTGGGGGGTAATGATGGTATGTTGGTACAGGTGTGGTGTGTGGGTACAGGTGTGGTGTGAGGGTACAGGTGTGGTGTGTGGGTACAGGTGTGGTGTGTGGGTACAGGTGTGGTGTGTGGGTACAGGTGGTGTGTGGGTACAGGTGTGGTGTGTGTGGGCAGGTGTGGTGTGTGGGTACAGGTGTGGTGTGTGGGTACAGGTGTGGTGTGTGGTGTGTGGGTGGGTGTGGTGTGTGTGGTGTGTGGGTGCAGGTGTGGTGTGGGTGTGTGGTGTGTGGGTACACAGGTGTGGTGTGGGTTCTGGGTGTGGTGTGTGGGTACAGGTGTGGTGTGGGGGTACAGGTGTGGTGTGTGGTGTGTGGGTACAGGTGTGGTGTGTGGGTACAGGTGTGGTGTGGGGTACAGGTGTGGTGTGTGGGTACAGGTGTGGTGTGTGGGTACAGGTGTGGTGTGTGGGTACAGGTGTGGTGTGTGGGTACAGGGTGTGGTATGTGGGGTGCAGGTGGTATGTGGGTACAGATTATTGATTATTGGTACAGATTGTGATTGTGTGGGTACAGGTGTCGTGTGTGGGTACAGGTGTGGTGTGTGGGTACAGGTGTGGTGTGTGGGTACAGGTGTGGTGTGTGGGTACAGGTGTGTTGTGTGGGTACAGGTGTGGTGTGTGAGTACAGGTGTGGTGTGTAATGTGCTCGTGTTAGTGTGTATGTTCAAATGCCGTCATGAGGTGTTACATCCGTGTTATGTTGGTGTTACAGAGTTGTCATACGAGGAAAGTGTAACACCGGGTAAGCGAGCGCGTGTGTTAAGCATTAGTGAACTGTTACGGTAGTGTGACATAGGTGTTACGGTTGTTATCCAGGTGTTAAGGAGTTCTTAGACAGGTGTTACGGGCTGCTTCGTTTCACAGGTGTTACGCAGGTGTTATACAAATGTTTAAGGATTAATTAGAACAGGTGTTACGGGGTCGTTTCACAAGTGTTACGAGGGTGTTACACAAAAAGTCACTGGAGGTCGGAGTGGAAGCTTGGTGTTACACGAATGTTACATGAGAGGGGGAGGGGAGGACTAATGGAGGGGGCTGGGTAATACACGAATGTTACTGGAAGGAAGGGGCTGGATGTTAAGGAGGGGTGATGGAAGGAGAGAGAGAGGGGGGGAATCTGTCTGGGTGTAACGTGGTAGGAATACTGTTGTAACGCCAGTGGTGTGTGTAGGGGGAGTGAGGTGACGGGGGGAGGGGGAAGGTATTTACTCATGGTAGGAACTATTACACACAATGAAGGAACCTCTTGTCAACTAAAACTGTTTCTTTGTGCCCTTCTATACACGTTTGTTCCTTCCCCTCCCCCTACTATGGACACACCAGGGAGGGGAAGGAGGGAGGGGGGAGGGTGTGGGGGGGATATCGAATACAGTTGTAGTAGAATGTATTTGATGTATTTTATGTAGTGTGTGTGTGTGTGTGTGTGTGTGTGTGTGTGTGTGTGTGTGTGTGTTTTGTTGTGTACTGAAACAGAGAGAATACAGTTGTAGAATAAATTATCTTTCTTCTTGCCTCGAGATAAAATTTATTGCTGAATACACTGATAACTGATTTATTTTTTGCTGTATTGAAATAAATTAGTTGTATAATGATGTATTTTTATCTTGCTTCGAAAACAGAATACATTGGTTGAATACATTGGCTTCATCTGTTTCGAAATATATTTATGGATCACCTAATGATTTATTCCCTCCCTTGAATTTATTTCACCTGAAGATCAACCACCTTAACGCTACTGAGGAGGTGGGGGGTCAAGGAAGTTAATGTTAGGATGATTAGGTTAGGTTAGGTTAGGTTAGGATAGGTCAAGTTAGTGTTATGTTAGGTTAGGATAGGTCAAGTTAGTGTTATGTTAGGTTAGTTTAGGTTAGGTTAGGTTGGGTTAACGTTAGGATGGTTAATCTTCAGGTTAAATAAACTAGGCGGGGGCAATTTATCCCCAGGTGATTAAAACTGTCCTCTGGTTCAACACACACACACACACACACAGTAGGTCAGGATTCATAACAGTTCATAAATATAACTTAATATGACCTAAATGAAATGTCACCAAATTTACACAGAGACTCGACCTTAACTGAATATGGTGTTAAGTGATCTAGTTAAGATAGTCTCAGTTAAATACGTTGTTATATTTGTATTTACGAGAATTAGTTATCTTGTGGGTGTTTGTGAATCCGGCCGCTGACTTTTAAAATACGCATCGGGTAAGGGATTGGTCTTAAAATATCGCCAGTGTCCAACGTCAAGGGACTGAGGTACAGACCCTCAAACAACAGTCCCGCTTTTTTCTCTCTCTCTCTCTCTAAATCTCACTCTTATATTACTATCAGTTGGCCCCGTCGAGAACATAAAGTCGGCCATTGAAACGCTGGCGATATTTAGAGGTCTGACCCTTGCTTGTAAAGTCTAGGTTCCTGAGCCCCAGTCGAAGCTTCCTGTTCCTAATTGGTGCAGGAGATGCTGTGACGTCATATTGGTAGGACGTGCTGCACTGTGATTGGCTAATTGTTTGTACTGTGATTGGTAATGGTATTTTTTGTCTAAACGTCTGTATGTTTGTGTAAATTATTATTATTTTTTAATATGCGGGCAAATTATAATTATTTTTATTCCTATAATTGAAGTATATTGTAACCAAAATACATTTATAACCGCTGGTAAACAACATCCAATCACGGTCCAACACGTCACATGGGTGGGCGGGACCAGCAGGAACTGTGGCGTAAATAACAGTGTGGCTTTGCTTAAGAGCACTGAGTCATGGGTGTGGGGGGGGTGTAATGTTTGGGTGTGGGGGTAATGGGGGGTACACTAAACTGGAGTCAGGTGACACACTTAATTGACAGGTGACAAGCCAGTGACAGTCGAATGACATGGGAGGACTGGGAGTCTGTTCTTTGGCACATTGGAAAATAACACAAACTTAGGGGTTTATATACAGGGTCAGTCATCACTGGATTCGGCTCTTCCCGAAACCCAATTTATGTGTGCATATCATAATTCTGTGACGTAATTAAATTCTGTGACGTAATTAAAATATCTAATATACAATGGAAGTTATATATAATTATTTTTCTTCTTAAAAACAACAATTTTTTTTTGTAGATATTATTAATTAAAACACATTCCATAGTTTTTATACAATATGTGTGGGAAGCATTTAGCAACTGTGTCAATATACAGTACTAAAGAAATATAGCTCCAGTGTCTAACTTACTGCACTAAGTATATTATTGCCATGTATGTATGTATGTCATGAGATGGTGTCGGAGCGTAACCGAGAGACGTGTTAAGAATAATTGAGGTCTGGTGGATAATGGCTCGCTTTACTTTACTCCAACTCGCTTCACTGTATTCTAACTCGCTTCACTCAAATCCAACTCGCTTCACTCTACTCCAACTCGTTTCATTTTACTGTAATTCGCTTCACTTTACCCCAACTCGCTTCACTATACTCTCTACCTCACTTTACTCTAACTCGCTTCACTTTACCCCACTTCACTTAACCTCGTTTCACTTTACTTGGCGGGAAAAAATCATCATTGGCACATGTGTGAATGTAAACAAAGCAGACGTGTTTTTCTCCTTTTCCCGCCAAAAAAGATCAACTGATGATTTTGGCGGGAACGAATTATACTGGTACTCCGCTGAATGTAAACAAAGAAGTATTTGTTCCATTTTACCCGCCAAAAATATCTGCTGATAATTTTGGCGGGAACGAATTACACTGATAATCCTGTGAATGTAAACACGTATTCTTTGTGTTTCCCGCCAAAATTACCAGCTGATAATTTTGGCGGGAAGGAATTCTCTAGTACTCGTGCGACTGTAAACAAAGCGAATTAACCACCACACAGCATCATAGAGTGAGTGCGTTAACATAACCTTAAAGCGTCTCTCGAGTGCGTTCCAGAATTAGTGGTATTATGACTAGAAGACTTTTATGAACATGTATCTCTTATTTTTTTATTATAATGGTAAACCTCTTTTTTTATATATATATCGCATGAAATCCAAAAAGGTAAAAATTAAATAAGATGACACACTGCAGGACAGACATACTAAATCACGTACACTCCCCTGGGTCCTTATTACCGGATTGGTGTGACAATAATTAATTTGGTTAATAATTTGAAAGCGTTTAATCTGATTTGTGGGAACGATATTACTAGATATTACCTTTTAGTACAGTTTTGTATTTCTCATGTATTAAAATTGTTGTTGTGCTTTTTTTTCTATTGTCGTCTTTAAATACATTGTGGATTAATTTTAGTCCATGGTTAATATGTAATAAATAATTTTCTTTTATTATCTACATAATTATATACTTGCCGCTGTAGTCTGGTTATTGTGCTGTACTTTAAGGTAATTTCTCTCTCAAATACATGAAAATGTCTGTAATTTAGTCACAAGGAACCAAGAGAGCATCATAACCTCTATCACGGGGGAGGAAGGAAGGAAGGAGGTGAGGAAGGAAGGAAGGAAGGAAGAACTCCCACACTAACTACTACTGCGAGTTCTCCCTGTCCGCCGGCACTGGGGAGTCGTTCTTGAGGAGGTTTTCGATATTGAGTGCTGAGGACTGGTGCTGCTGCAGTGACTGTTGCAGGTTGTGCAGGGAGGCAGCATGGAGACTCTGCAACACAGCCGCCGAGTGCTCCTGTGCCTTCCGGCGAAGTTCTGCCACACTTGAACTCCGCGGGTCGCTGCTCAACGAAGCCAGCGACGTCTGATTGGCTAGGGAGGCCAGCGACGATGGGGTTTGACTGGCTAGGGAGGCGAGGGAAGGCGTCTGATTGGTCAGCGACGAGAGTGGATTAGCCAGTGAAGTGGATCCGAGTGAGGAGAGCGGGCTGAAGGAAGGCGGCTTGATGGGACAGCACGAACACAGACCCGGGAACCCTGGCAAATGGAACCGAGTACATGTAGATAGATGAACAGGTAGATAGTTTAATAAATAGATCGATAGATAGATAGATGGATGAATAGACAGGTAGATATTTATTCAGTTAAGTCATCACACAGGTTCAGCAGTATGTAAACAGTGCAGGTAGACCAAACAAACAATATCAAACAGTTCAGATCGATTCAGGCGTGACGTATATGACCCGAGAGATGATATGTGGAGCGTTAGGAGGCGGCCCTCACTTACCTTTGAGGTGAGGGAAGAGGTGCGAGGCGAGAGGACCTGGGAGATGAGGTGGGAAGAACAGTCCAGGGGAACGCTCGATCAGGGGCCGGAACCGACTGTTGATAAAATGAATGGAGTTATTATTAATTATCCTACGCT
>NW_024752135.1:92500-110000 GCF_018991925.1 Homarus americanus
TCGGTCTCCAGAGGGGGCGTGGTTGGCTCAGGGGAAGGGGCGTGGCCGAGGGGAGAGTGGGCGGGGTAGTCGTCGTGGTTGGGCGTGGGTGTGTGTGGGCGTGAGGAGTGGGGTGAGTGAGGGGAGGCGGGTGACGCTACCTCCAGGTTGCTAGAGATGGTGGCCTCTGCGTCCTCTGATCCCTCACCCTGCCGGAGGTCAACACATGCGAGGTCAAGGCACTGTTATGGCACCGTTAGATACAACACTGGCACTCAGACACAACACTGGCACTAACACCATCAGATCACACCAAACAACTCTGGCACTATCAGATCACACAACCCTGACATCACCACCACCATCAGATCACACACCCCTGGCACTATCAGATCACACACAACCCTGGCACTATCAGATCACACATAACCCTGGCACTATCAGATCACACACACATCCCTGACATCATCACCACCAGATCACATCCACCCACACTCCCCCCTCCCACCCATCAGGAAGACCTATCAGACACTATGCCAATTCTGACTGTACCAACACGACAACCAGCACAGAAATGAACAACAAAGATTTGGTTTTCATCAGGTGTGCTCTGTGAAGCTATTGACCCGAGCTATTACACAATTACCTCTGTTAGCTCACGAGTCATCAACTGTAACATGATATATTCTCTTTAGGGAACATGATAGAGAAGTAGAGTAGACGAAATTGAATCGAGAGTCAGGTAATGAAAGGTTTACAGGTACTCGATGCAGGTGTAATGTTTTGCAAGTGAGGCGTTAATTAAGACTCAGGTAAGGTGAAGTGAGGGTGATTAAGACTTGAACTCAGGTAGGGTGTAGTGAGGTGAGGGTGATTAAGACTTGAACTCAGGTAGGGTGTAGTGAGGTGAGGGTGATTAAGACTTGAACTCAGGTAGGGTGTAGTGAGGTGAGGGTGATTAAGACTTAACTCGGGTAAGGTGAAGTGAGGGTGATTAAAACTTGAGTTTTGAGTCTTTACTATCACCCTCGAGCACTAGATTGAGTGTTTAGTGTCACCCTCGAGCACTAGATGAGTGTTTAGTGTCACCCTCGAGCACTAGATTGAGTGTTTAGTGTCACCCTCGAGCACTAGATTGAGTGTTTAGTGTCACCCTCGAGCACTAGATTGAGTGTTTAGTGTCACCCTTGAGCACTAGATTGAGTGTTTAGTGTCACCCTCGAGCACTAGATTGAGTGTTTAGTGTCACCCTTGAGCACTAGATTGAGTGTTTAGTGTCACCCTCGAGCACTAGATTGAGTGTTTAGTGTCACCCTCGAGCACTAACCTGAGTCTGAGTGTTAGCGTCGCCGTCCACCACCTCCCTCTTCCTCTGGTCTTCCTTCAGCCTCTCACTCTTCCTCCACTTGGCTCGCCGATTCTGGAACCACACCTTGAGGGGGACCGCAAAAGACAGGTGTTAGTAGTATTAGTAGAAGCAGCAATAGTAGTAGTAGTAGTATTAGTAGCAACAGTAGTAGTTGTAGTAGTATTAGTAGCAACAGTAGTAGTTGTAGTAGTAGCTTTTTTTTTAGTAGTAGTAGTAGTGATAGTGGTAGTAGTAGTAGTAGTAGTGATAGTGGTAGTAGTAGTTGTAGTAGTAATAATAGTAGTAGTAGTAGTAGTAGTAGTTATAACTTAAACCATCTATTTGGTGTCGTTAATTCGCGCCACAAAAACTCAGTTCGCGAAATTATTGGCAGTCGTGAAAATTATATCTTCCGCAAAAATAATTAACAGCGCCAATTATAGACAGCCATTAGAATTATAGATAGCGTCAAAATAACTTACAACGCCAATTAATTATAGGGTCTTAAAAATTATAAATGGCGCCACAGTAAAATAATTGCAAACAACCAGATTATATAGAGGCGTTTTAGTTATACTGTATATAGCGTTCAAGTTCCTTCCTCAATAGTATAATTATAATAGCGTCGGAGAAATTATAGCCATAGGTGCTCACTCTGGTTATAGCCAGAGTTTACACACACACACACACACACACACGCACACACACATACACACACGTCTCTTTATGATTCCCATATAATAAAAACGTTTTCCTTTCTATAATCAATGTCCCTTTAAGTTTCTCCTGTCACCTCCCTCTCTCTTCTCCCCTCCTCCTCCCCTCTCTCCCTCCCTCCCTCCCCCTCCCTCCTCCCCTCCCCTCTCTAACCTCCCTCACTCAAAAAAAAAAAAAAAAATTATATGATTTCTCTCTCCTTTCCCACCACCCTGTGCCCTCCCTCCTCATCCTCCTATACCTCCCCTTCTCTTCTCCCCTCGCTCCCCTCCCCTCCAGTCCTCCTCCCCTCCTCCTCCTCCTCTTCCACCTCCCCTCTCTACCCCTCCCTCCTAATACGATGTCTTTGCCTTCCCTCCTCCCTCTCCTCCCCTCCCCTCCCACTATCAGGTTGGTCGGGAACAAAATTGCTCCCCGACTTTTCCTTTTCCTAATTAGAGCAGAACTCGATATGTCAATTAAAGGAAAATAAGAGAAACCAATTATTGTAATGCATCTTAATCCATTTTACGATTCCCGGCAAAATAAAGTTAAGAGAGAGAGAGAGAGAGAGAGAGAGAGAGAGAGAGAGAGAGAGTGAAAAGAGAGATGAAAAGGGAAGAGAAGATGGGTTAAAAGAGAGAGAGAAAGAAAGATAGGGAATGAAGAGAGAGAGGGAGGAGAGAAGGTAGAGAAAGAGATAAAGAAGTGAAGAGAGAGAGAGAGAGAGAGAGAGAGGTCTGAAGAAATAATTAATTGAAGTTAGTTTTCGCTGCCGCCACTAGATGTCACTCCAGTTACTTACCCCCCCCTACCTTCACCTCTCCTCTCCCCCACCCCTCACCACCTCCCTCACCCCCACCCCCTCCTCTCACCCCCCCTCCTTTATGATGTATTTTTATACGAATTTTTGAGAAGTTTTAACACGTATCTAATTCTTTCATTCTTCCATTTTTCTTTATTTTGTCTTACTTTTTATTTCCTTTATCTCTGTTTCATTGCCATACAGGATTTGTTTTGTGTTTCTGTGTTTGTTTGTGTTTGTCGTTTTTTCAACTGTGGTTCGCCTTAAGGGGTTATGGGTTGTTAAACTTGATCTGACATGTCGAGCACCGGGGGCAGCTGATTAGAGAACAGAGTGTATTTGTTCATGAGGCTTGGTTTTTTGTGTTTGTTTCTTTGTTTCTCGCTCGTTGATTACTTGACTCTCTCTCTCTCTCTCTCTCTCTCTCTCTCTCTCTCTCTGTCATTATTAAGTTCACCTATTACATTATTTTCCTGTATTCTGGACTCGAATGATAAGGAAAAATAAATAATAATAATAATAATAATAATAATAATAATAATAATAATAATAATAATAATAATAATAAAAATAAAAAAAAATAAAAAATTCTCGATATCTTTAGAAAAAAAAATCCCCACATAGGGAAATTCCCCAGCAGGTTCTCCCCTAGGTGGTGGTGGCTTAAACCAGGAGGGGGCAGGGACTAGTGACATTTTTATCCCTATAATACTCGGTCGTAACAAAATCCATTAATTTTTCTATTATCGCCGGCCTGGGGTACCTTACCTGCTACACCCTCCCTCTAATCGTGTTCCCGGCCTCTCTTCTCGATATTTTAGATCAATATACCGTCGTTGGGATGTTTAGATTACTCCAGTTTTAAGTGGGGCCAGTTACCAGTTAAACCGAGAGACTGTATCAACTGTACTACCTGGTTTGGGGGCGTGACAGACAGACAGACAGACGCACACACACGCACACACACACACACACAGACGATGGATGGCAAGGGGGGAAGGAGGAAATAATTATTGCAGGATTGCAGACTTTGCCGACGCTGCCAAAAATCAAGTTGAAGTTCCTCCTCAAGTAATGATGACTCTATCTGAGGGTCTTATAAAGGTCCATCTCACCCTCACCTGCCGGGGGGGAATATGACACCTACCGTCACTTACCACAAGGGTGAGATCTGCTCCTCACCTCGACCTCCTGTTAGACAACCCTTCCAGAAGCCAATTTTTTCTCGTTTGCATAAAGATAATTACATATCTAATTGTGAATTTCATTTGAGGAGCTAATTTGGATATTACCTCAAAGAAACCAAGTGAAAATAAGAGGAAAGCCATTTTGGCCTCACGCTAATGAGATTGTGATTCTTCCCCGCGTCTTGGAGGAGAGGGGGAGGAGATGGGGGAAAGAAGAAGGGGGAGGAGAGAGCAAAATATCTACCACTTTGATGATGTGAGAGAAACACGACGAGATGTGCTGCCTTGTGTGAGGGGGTGGGGGAGGGAAGGGGGGAAGGGAGGGGGCACTTGTGGTTATGATTTTGTTGTCCACCTGCCTCACCCATACACCTGTTTAGTCTCCCACACACACATACCTGTTCTCCATCCCACACAATCCCCCACACACACCATACAATCCCCTCTCATCCCCACAGATACCCCATATTACCCACAATACCTACACAATCTCCTACACCCCCACATAATTTCCCACAGCCCACATAATCCCCAAAGCCTCACATAATCCCCACAGCCCCCACATAATCCCCCACAGCCCCACATAATCCCCCACAGCCTCACATAATCCCCCACAGCCCCACCAATCCCCACAGCCCCACATAATCCCCCAAACCCTCACATAATCCCCCAGCCCACATAATCCCCACAGTTCCACATAATCCCCCACAGCCCCATAATCCCCCAGCCCACACTTAATCCCCGCACCCTCACATAATCCCCACAGCCCACATAATCCCCACAGCCCCACATAATCCCCCTGGCCCTAATCCCCCACCCCTCCCAATCCCCATCCCATAATCCCCACACCCCCATAATCCCCCATACCCCCACTTGTGTTAATAAGACAGGTGGAAGGACTGACCTGCACCCGGGCCTCCGTCAGGTTGATCTTCATAGCCAGCTCCTCCCTGGTGAAGACGTCTGGGTGAGTGTGAAATGTGTGAAAGGCGTTCTCCTAGCTCCTCAAGCTGGTCATGGGGTGAAGGAAGAGTGGTAATATCAGGGGGTGATTGAGGTGGTAATATCAGGGGGTGATTGAGGTGGTAATATCAGGGGGTGATTGAGGAGGTGGTAATATCAGGGGGTGAAGGAGGAGGTTTTAATATCAGGGGGTGAAGGAGGAGGCGTTAATATCAGGGGGTGAAGGAAGAGGCGTCAATATCAGAGGTGAAGTAGGTGTAGAGGTGTTAATATCTGGGGGTGTGGTGGTGGTAGTTAGATAAATTAACATCACAACACATGGAAAAGGAGTTGAATTTTACGTCACATATTTTTTTTCCCTTTTAACCCATATCATAATAAGGACATGGGTGATATAGGACATGTCACCAGACGCAGGATGAGTAAATGAGGGAGAAAGGGAGTAATTTACCTGCTAGATGGGTGGTGTGAGTTACCTGCTGAAGGGTGAAGTGAGTTAAGTTACCTGCTGAAGGGTGAAGTGAGTGAGTTAAGTTATCTGCTGAAGGATGAAGTGAGTTAAGTTACCTGCTGAAGGGTGAAGTGAGTTAAGTTACCTGCTGAAGGGTGAAGTGAGTGAGTTAAGTTACCTGCTGAAGGGTGAAGTGAGTGAGTTAGTTACCTGCTGAAGAGTGAAGTGAGTGAGTTAAGTTATCTGCTGAAGGGGTGAAGTGAGTTAAGTTACCTGCTGAAGGGTGAAGTGAGTTAAGTTACCTGCTGAAGGGGTGAAGTGAGTTAAGTTACCTGCTGAAGGGTGAAGTGAGTTAAGTTACCTGCTGAATGGTGAAGTGAGTTAAGTTATCTGCTGAAGGATGAAGTGAGTTAAGTTACCTGCTGAAGGGGTGAAGTGAGTTAAGTTACCTGCTGAAGGGTGAAGTGAGTACCTGCTGAAGGGTGAAGTGAGTTAAGTTACCTGCTGAAGGATGAAGTGAGTTAAGTTACCTGCTGAAGGGTGAAGTGAGTTAAGTTACCTGCTGAATGGTGAAGTGAGTTAAGTTATCTGCTGAAGGATGAAGTGAGTTAAGTTACCTGCTGAAGGTTGAAGTGAGTTAAGTTACCTGCTGAAGGGTGAAGGTAGTACGGTTCCGCCTCTGCTTCCTCCTGACGAAGGTTTCATCGTGTAGGTCAGGGTGGTAACTGTAGCTCGTGTCTGAAGGAGGAGAGGTGACGTGGGTGTTAGTGTCATGTGCTCTCACTCTATGTATCTCGGGGCATGATGTGTCTCCCTGTGTCATGTGGCTATCTTGTGTCATCTGTTTGTGTTAGTGTCTTTCTCACTCTATGTATCTCGAGGCATGATGTGTCTCCCTGTGTCATGTGGCTATCTTGTGTCATCTGTTTGTGTTAGTGTCTTTCTCACTCTATGTATCTCGGGGCATGATGTGTCTCCCTGTGTCATGTGGCTATCTTGTGTCATCTGTTTGTGTTAGTGTTTTTCTCACTCTATGTATCTCGGGGCATGATGTGTCTCCCTGTGTCATGTGGCTATCTTGTGTCATCTGTTTGTGTTAGTGTCTTTCTCACTCTATGTATCTCGGGGCGTGATGTGTCTCCCTGTGTCATGTGGCTATCTTGTGTCATCTGTTTGTGTTAGTGTCTTTCTCACTCTATGTATCTCGGGGCGTGATGTGTCTCCCTGTGTCATGTGGCTATCTTGTGTCATCTGTTTGTGTTAGTGTCTTTCTCACTCTATGTATCTCGGGGCATGATGTGTCTCCCTGTGTCATGTGGCTATCTTGTGTCATCTGTTTGTGTTAGTGTCTTTCTCACTCTATGTATCTCGGGGCGTGATGTGTCTCCCTGTGTCATGTGGCTATCTTGTGTCATCTGTTTGTGTTAGTGTTTTTCTCACTCTATGTATCTCGGGGCGTGATGTGTCTCCCTGTGTCATGTGGCTATCTTGTGTCATCTGTTTGTGTTAGTGTTTTTCTCACTCTATGTATCTCGGGGCATGATGTGTCTCCCTGTGTCATGTGGCTATCTTGTGTCATCTGTTTGTGTTAGTGTCTTTCTCACTCTATGTATCTCGGGGATGATGTGTCTCCCTGTGTCATGTGGCTATCTTGTGTCATCTGTTTGTGTTAGTGTCTTTCTCACTCTATGTATCTCGGGGCATGATGTGTCTCCCTGTGTCATGTGGCTATCTTGTGTCATCTGTTTGTGTTAGTGTCTTTCTCACTCTATGTATCTCGGGGCGTGATGTGTCTCCCTGTGTCATGTGGCTATCTTGTGTCATCTGTTTGTGTTAGTGTTTTTCTCACTCTATGTATCTCGGGGCATGATGTGTCTCCCTGTGTCATGTGGCTATCTTGTGTCATCTGTTTGTGTTAGTGTTTTTCTCACTCTATGTATCTCGGGGCATGATGTGATTATGTGTCACACTGAGTCATGTGTGTGTGTGTGTCATACCGTTTCATGTGTGTTATGTGTTAGGCTGTATCATGTAATAAGTCCTTTGTCCTTGATATTAACAAACATTAAGTGATATAATTAGAATCAGTGGTAATATATAAAGAATATTTACCTTGATGTCAAATATGATTTATTAAATTATCCGGTAAATAAAGAAAATATTACGAAAGAAGCTTATGTGAATGTTGATGTCTTACGAATAATGTTGCAGAATTACGATGGTGTAAAAAACATAAAAACACACAGCTAAAGCGCATTAACTGGCATATTTAACAGCTAAAACGCATTAACTGGCATATTTAACAGCTAAAACGCATTAACTCGCTTATTTAACAGCTAAAACGCATTAACTCGCATATTTACCAACTAAAACGCATTAACTCGCATATTTAACAACTAAAACGCATTAACTCGCATATTTAACAGCTAAACCGCATTAACTCGCAAAAGTAACAGCTTAAACGCATAAACTCGCATAATTAAGAAAGGAAACTGTCTATTAGTGAGAAGAAAAAAATAATCTCTATTATTTACAAAGTCATTACAAGAAGAACTAATTACAGACACGTCATTAAGGCCGTCTCATTAGTGTACTGTACCAAGGTAGGTTCCCCCCCCACCCCCCATACTATTACAGTGAGAAGAGCAGCTACTGTAATTAATGTATTTTCCCTTTTCCTACTTTTCTTCATCTGTGTTCCTCCTCCTCTTCCTCCTCTCATTCCTCATTTTCTTCATTATGTTCTCCTCCTCCTCCTCCTCTTAGTAACTATTTCTTCCTTCTCCTATAGTAAGTTCTTCCTCTTCCTCCTCTTCCCCTTCCTCCTCTCACCCTCCTCCGATTCCCCCTCCCCCTCCTCCAATAACCTACCCCCACCCCTCCTCTCTCCCCTTCCTCCTTCTCTTCTTCCAGTAACTACCTCCACCCTCCTCCTGTCCCTCCCCCCCCCTCTCTCCCCCACACTGTGATAACCCACATGTTGGCTCAATAACCTAACCCAGTAGATCCCAGCCGTCGTCGCTAGGATTCCGTATACGTCGGGTGTGCTCTCTCGCTCTTTCCTCCTACTCTTAGCCTAATAACCCCCCCCTCCTCCCCCCGGGCTCACTGTGATAATAATCTAAATAAACTTAGTCCGCAGTCTTCCGTCGTAATAAGCCCCGGTCATTGATAATAATAACGTGAGAATGGCTATTTGATCCCCTGGCCCATCCCGAGTGGATTACGGACGATATTACCGCCATCTAGCGCTCGTGTGTTATACTACCAGAGATGTTGTGTGTGTGTGTGTGTGTGTGTGTTTGGGTTATTGTTGTGAATGGGTTGTAGTTATGGTGGTGGTGGTGGTGTTGTTACTGCTTCATGGGTTTTTTTTATTTACATTGTGTGTTATTAGTTGTGATGTAAGTCAAGGAAGGAATGGTAAGAATTGTGAGTTATTATATGAAGAGGTAAAGGTATAAATGTTGGAGGGTCTGTGAAGCAACACAAATATAAAAATAAGTGTGAAAAGTTGCTTGGCCACCGGCGCCGCCTCTTCCATAACGTGATCATGCCGGGGGCTGATCCTCCGTCTCCCTTGGGTCCATCTCTCCCACCCCGGGGCCTCTAACTCCATCTGCCCCTCGAAATATTACCCTTTATCTCTCTTTATAGCCTCTCGAGTCCTCCCGCCATCTCTCATACAATTTGGCGCCAATTTTTTCCCGCGTAAACTTGTTGTGTTTGTCATTGGTCGTGTTGGCGGTCATCACTCGACGTCGGGCCAGCTCCTGGGTGTGATACATCTTCCGGCCGCCAGGGGAGACCAACCACCGTCCATAAGATAGCCTTGGAAAATTGCCTTCTTGGAAATTGCATTACAGTGTGTTATTTAGGACTTCCGCTAGACGAGGGAGCATCAAAGTAGATATATTTATTATATAATTCATAACAGAACCCCGCAAGACTCGCCATAAATTTTAAAAAGGCCAAGACGAAGAGATGTGGGAAGAAGTTTTCTCGGGAAGGCGAATTCTCTCCCCGAGCAGCAAAGTCTTTACACCCAGGTAGTAACTTATCCCATCAGGATCACTTTTGAAAATACGCCCATTTTTTCAGCGTCTCCTCTGTTTTGTGACCTCGTAGAGAAGTTGAAGCGAGGTTTACCGCCGTGACAGTCGCCACGCTCCCAGGATCAGGGGACTTGCGCGCCAAAACTCAGCTGGGGAGCCAATTTTCCCGCCCAGGCGTTGGATCACCGTGTGGCTGGGCGAGGCTCGAATAAACATTGCTAAAAGTCTCTGAAACCTTCTGGTCTTGATGTGTTATTTCTCTCGCGTCTTTTGTTTACATTAAAGATAAACAGAAGTTATTTACTTACATTTATCTCACGCTCTTGTTTATAACGAATACATTATACAGTACATCAAAACTAGTTAACTTTTAAGAAAAAATATATACATACTCTTGTAACACTTATTTACATTTTTTTAACGTAGGTAAGAGTTTAGTTACTCATTCTCAACGTAAATAATCATAAGTATTCCCTCACTGGGTTCTCTTTCCTCCTCGCTACGTCCCCCAGAGATAGCCGCTAGTGTGGGCCATTACTTACCCCGCGGTAGAAGGCATTAAGACATTACACCTGCCTACAATTAATGAGACTAGTGGACTACGTGTACAGGTGGCCGTGTATACTTGCCTCTCTCTCTCCCCCAGGACCCCAGCCAGCCCGCTATCCCTTTCCCTCTTTACTCTCTCTCTCCTCTCCCCTCCCCGTCCCTTTTCTCTCCCCTCCTCCTCTTCTCCTCCCCCTCCCCTCTCTCCTCTCCCCTCTTCCCCACGGACACTACCACTTCTCTCCCTTCCCATCATAACCTATACGGACACCACCACCAACCCCTTCCATCCCCTCTCACTTCACCTTCCCCATCAGATACTTCTTCCCCTTCTCCTCCCCCCTCACACAAACATTCCAACCCCCTTCCCCTCAAACAACCTATACGTACACAACCAACCCCTTCCATCACACCCCTCCCTTCCTCCCTCCTTCTCCACTTCCTCCTCCTCTCCACTTCCTCCTCCCTTCTCCACTTCTTCCCCACTAACCCCTTCCCCCCTCCCACCCCCCACAGGAGCCGCGGAAAATGTAAGGGAACAGTTTTTCGGTGTTTGTCTGACAGAATATTTGTTTGACGGTGAATATGGAGGCGGCTTGTGCTTACCCTGATATGTAAGATTTGTTGCTCCCCCGCCTCACCTTGTCTCGCCTTTACCTGTGTCTGTCTGTGTGTACGTGTGTGTGTGTGTGTGTGCTGGTGGACGGGAGGGGAGTTGTGTGTGTGTGTGTGTGTGTGTATGTTTGACGGGATAGTGTGTACGTGTGTGTTTATGTGTGAAAGGTAATACTGTATATATTTATGTATGTGTCATATATATTTGTGAAGGGTAATATGTACGATTATTTGTGTACGTGTGAAGGATAGTGTATGTATGTATGTATGTATGTATGTATGTATGTATGTATGTATGTATGTATGTATGTATTGTGTTCTTGTATATTCGTATTAACAACAAGGGTGTCATACAGCTTCCTTGTTTAAATAATGCATTCAGTTTTGTCTTTATTTTTTTATTAAGTATTTGATATCTGTATTTATTGACATATGATACTTGAATACAATCTAAGAGTAAACAAAATGAGTACCAACACTTACGAGTAATTAGAATACTAAGAGTTACATTTCAGAGTACAGACAACACGACTACTAACACTTAGAAGTAATTAGAGTACTAAGAGTTTCATTTCAGAGTACAAACAATAGGACTCCCAACACTTAGAAGTAATTAGAGTACTAAGAGTTTCATTTCAGAGTACAAACAATAGGACTCCCAACACTTAGAAGTAATTAGAGTACTAAGAGTTACATTTCAGAGTACAAAAAATAAAGAGTACTTACATGGGTGGGCGGGAGAGTACGGGAACTCAAGCGTTGGCAGCCTGGGCGAGGATCCTGGGTGTAAGCTGGGAGGACAATGGTAGCAGAACATACTTGATCCTGTGGGAGAGAGAGTGAGAGTGAGTGAGTGAGTGAGAGAGTGGGAGAAGGGATGAGAGTGTATGTGGGAGAGGGAGTGAATGTGAGTGGGTGAAAGAGAGTGGTTGTATGTCGAAGAGAAAGTGTGTGTGTGAGTGAACGAGAGAGGGGATAGGAGAGAGAAAGAAAAAGTGAGAGTGGATAAACAAGAGACTAAAATATACAGTTAAATCTCACAACCAGTCAGGACACAAACAATAACTCACATACAGTCTATATAAAACCGCGTATAACCAAACCGCATATGACGAAACCCACATATAACGAGACCTTCCCCTATTGGCCGGAGCTGGGAGTGAACACCTTAACAATGAGCCAATAAGATAAAAGGTTCATAAGATTTCCTTTTTAATGATTGGTTGGTTTATAAAGGCTTAAAAATTGTATTAAATTCACCAGGATGTTTAGAAATGTTATGTAGTGTTTTTTAGTAGTTTTTTTATCATGTAGAATTTGTAGCGTTAAGGAAATTTGTGTTTATAGAAATGTAGTCAAAAGAGGTGTTATATAATATTTATTTTGGCTGTAGTTAGTTTGTTCAGCATTAAATATAAATTATTGACTAAACGGTTTTGATTTTGTTTTACATTAAACAAAAATTTAATGTACATAGATCTGATATTTTTGTTAATATGTTAAGTAATACAGGTGTTTCACATGGCCAATTAGACCATATATTTAGTGATGATAAAATAATTAATTGACATTGATTTTTTTTTACATGACCATATAACTAAAGGTGGCATATAAATTAGTTAAGATATAATATTTTTCTTTTATTTACAAGACATAATTAGTGTCGTTATAGAAATTAGTGAATACGAATTAATTTTCTCTTAAAACGTACTAAAAGCAACCTAACCTAACCTAACCTAACCTAACCCAACCTAACAAAGTAATGAATGACTCCAGCACACCAAAAATGAACTAACCAGAGAAACACACTCACACACACACAATATATACACAGCACACAATACGTATTATCATTGACACACACACACACACACACACACTAAGGGAACACAAGTATATTTCCTGGGTGAAGAAGCAAGATTGGGGGAGAGAGAGAGAGAGAGAGAGAGAGAGAGAAAGAGAGAGAGAGAGAGAGAGAGATAAAAAAAAAGAAGGATATAAGAGAAAAAAAAAGAGAATGAGGGAGAAAGAAAGAAATATAAGATAGACATTTAAAGAAAGAAGGTGAGAGAGAGATAAAAACGAAAAGGAAAGAGAGATTGAGAGAATCAAAGAAATTGAAAGAGCGGGAGAGATGGAAAGCAAGAAAAAGTAGAAAGAACGAAGAAAAGAAAGAAAATAAGAGAGATTAAAGAGAAAAAAGAAAGAAAGAGAGAGAGAACACTTGAAATTACATCACCAAAAAAATATGAAAATACACCAAGTCCTAACGTATTCTAAATTTCATAAATAACTCATGCGTAAGCTCCTGGGCTATCGTAAATAACTCTTTCATAAGCTCCGGGGCTATCGTAAATAACTCATTCATAAGCTCCGGGGCTAACATAAATAACTCATGCATAAGCTCCGGGGCTATCGTAAATAACTCATTCATAAGTTTCGGGGCTATCATAAATAACTCATGCATAAGTTCCGGGGCTATCGTAAATAACTCATTCATAAGTTTCGGGGCTATCATAAATAACTCATGCATAAGTTCCGGGGCTATCGTAAATAACTCATTCATAAGCTTCTGGGCTATCATAAATAACTCATACATAAGCTCCGGGGCCATCGTAAATAACTCATTCATAAGCGTCTGGGCTATCGTAAATAACTCATTCATAAGCTCCGGGCCTATCGTAAATAACTCATACATAAGCTCCGGGGCTATCGTAAATAACTCATTCATAAGCTCCGGGGCTAACATAAATAACTCATGCATAAGCTCCGGGGCTATCGTAAATAACTCATTCATAAGTTCCGGGGCTATCATAAATAACTCATGCATAAGCTCCAGGGCTACCGTAAATAACTCTGATATTGGCGGTACTCTGGAGCTATCGTAAATAACTCACAGCGAGGTAAACATTACAGGATAGAACTATTTTGGGATTACCTGATGATTAGCCTTCGTTAAGCTTATTTCACCTGATGATTAAAACACCTTAATCCTACCTGGGGGGGGGTTAAAGGTTAGGTTAGGTTAGCGTTAATGTGGTTAATTATATGGGAAATTAAGCTGAGGGAGTTAATGTAATGTAAATTAAGCTTAATCTGAGATAAAGTAAGCTGTGGTAATCCAAGGTAAATTAAGCTAGAGAGGAGTTAATGTAAGGCAAATTAAGCTGGGGAGGGTTAATCTAAGGTAAATAAGCTGTGGCAATCTGAGGTAAATTAAGCTTAAGGTGGTTAATCATCAGGTGATTTTTATTCTCTTAATTTTGAGCCTATGAACGTCTCTTAGAATATATCAATAGTTGGAAGAGGAAGGGGGATAGGGAAGAAGGAGGGGGAGGGAGGATAGGGAAGAAGGAAGGAATTGAAGGGAGGTGGGAAAGAAAGGAGGTGAGGGACAATGACAAGACTCGTGGCCCCCCAGCATTAACTTGTTCTCTTCTACGTCGTGACCGTCCCAAGATAAGCTCCCCTTCCTCATTCCCAGTAATCCCCCACAGCATTCCACAGATGATGATGTCCTTCCCTTCCCTTCCCTTCCCTTTACTTCCCTTCCCTTCCTTTCCCTTCACTTCTCTTCTCTTCTCTTCCTCACAAGACGATAAACGGAGTGAGCGAGAGGGGACATCTGAACACTGTGTAAAGTTCCCCAAGTCCCCCTTCCTCCTCACCTGACGGATCCAACGCTAGAAAGTGATGTCACCATTTCGCGGAGAATTTGAATGTCATGGTTTGGGTGTCAGTGTCGAGGCAGGGATGTGTCGGGGAACGTTATGTAATGGGTATAGGGTGTCCAGGGATGTGTCAGGGAGTGTGGTTTGGGCGTCAGTGTCGTGGTAGGGATGTGTCGGGGAGTATTATATGGTAGTTTGGGTGTCAGTGTCGAGGTATAGGGATGTGTCGGGGAGTGTTATGTAGTGGGTATAGGGTGTCCAGGGATGTGCCAGGGAGTGTTATATGGTGGTTGGGGGCGGTGTGTGTGAGGTCCTATAGCTCGTGGGGGTTGTGTGAGACAAGGTAATGCGGGCAGACGAGACAGTGGTGAGGGGAGCGGTGACGTCTGGGTAGGTATATTGACCCTCCTCAACACACACACTTGAGTTATACCAGTAATCTCCTGCTTAGTACTACTGCTTCTGCTGGGTTGTGTGTCCTTGTTCCTGCTATACTGCTTCTGCTGCCCTTGTTCCTGCTGCCCTTGTTCCTGCTGCTGTTCCTGCTGCTCTTGTTCCTGCTATACTGCTTCTGCTAACTCGTGTTACTTCCCTTCTGCTGCTGTGCCTGTCTTTGCTGTTTGCTCCTTACTGCTCCTTACTGCTACTGTCATCTGTTATCGTTGTTGCTACTGCTCCTCTTCCTCCTTCTCTGTCTCTCTGCTTCGGTGTTGTTATTCTCTCTTCCTTTCTCATCCACGGGAGTCGCTTATATCCGTTCTTCTTCTTCTTCTTCCTCTTCTTCTTCTTCTTCTTCTTCTTCCTCTTCCGTGGCCGCTTGTGTCGTTCCCCACCATCGTTCACCAGGCCACATCACCACCACCATTTCACCACCACCACCATCCGCCACCACCACCATCCACCAAGCCACATCACCACCATTCACCACCACCACCACACCTTTCAAGGATTCATCGCCTCACCACAAAAAAAAAAAAATACTCGATGTTCCGCCCACAGACAAATGTAATGGTCCTCTTGAACACGACCTCTGCTGTCCGTCCATCTTGTGTAGTGCAGCGGCCAGGCAGTGTTATATATATTTTTTTTCCTCTATGATGGACTAGAATAGGTTGAGTTATAAAGGAGGTTGTGTCTTGATAACGTGTGGCCTATAGTACATCCTGGGAATTTTATGAATCCAACCAAGGTGTCAGTTACGTGGGCTCAGGTGTCACATTATCACACAACAGGTAAGGGATAGGACAGGTAACATATCCCTCCCCCTTCCCCCCCTCCCCCTCCCCTCCCCTTCCTCTCCCCCTCCCCTCCTCTCCCATGGCTGGAATATATTTGTGAGGCTTTAGTGTTTATTTTTTTTTAATGACAAGTCGGTGGTGATGTGGTTATACTACTGGTACTACACCCTATACACCTATGCTACACCCCTATAGTATACTACACATCCTCAACACCCATACTACACACCTACGACCTTTTCACACCCACACTACATCCCTCAAAAAACTACACTCAACCCATACACACCCAATCTACACCCTCCCACATCCACACACCCCCACTACACCTCCCCACACCCACTATACAAAACGCCCACGCTCCCCTACACCCTCCCCCACTAAACTACACTACACCCACCTACACAAATCAGCGTAGAGTACATCGACACGTGGCCTACACCCAGCCCACACCCGGGGTATAAACACGGTACACACGACACCTTCGGAATACACAAGTGTGGCCACCAGCAGTAGGTAATGTAATAGTCGTTCAGGACACCACTACTCTCTCTCTCTCTCTCATTTTGTTTCGTTCTCCCTCATCCGCTTTCATTTTCTCTCTCTCTCTCTCTCTTTGATGTTTTCATTCACCCATCCACTTATTCCTCTTCTCCCTCCTCTTTACTGTTCTCGCCCCTTTCCTTTTCTCTCTTCTCCCTCATTTCCTTCTTTCTCTCTTTCTTATTCCTTCTTCATTCTTCCTCTTCCTTCCGTCTTTTCACTCCCTCTCTTTACCATGTTAGTTCTCTCTCTCTCTTTCTCTTTACTTTCAGTTATGTCAACGTGTGTCAAGCAGAACTCCACCTGTTATTACACCTGTCCACACCTGCCCACACCTGTAACACCTGCCCACACCTGTCCACACTTGTAACACCTACCCACACCTGTAACATCTGCCCACACCTGTCCACACTTGCCACACCTGTCCACACTTCTAACACCTATCCACACCTGTAACACCTGCCCACACCTGTCCACACTTGCCACACCTGCTACAAGACTCGGGCCATTCACCTCACACCAGATCACGTCACACACCTCCCCCCTCCTTCCGGCTCACCCAGATCAAATGGTCAGGTCAGGTCAGGGTCTCTAGGTGGGCAGGGCGTGTGTAGGGTATGGTGTGGGTATAAGGTGGGCAGGGCGTGTGTAGGATATGGTGTGGGTATAAGGTGGGCAGGGCGTGTATAGGATATGGTGTGGGTATAAGGTGGGCAGGGCGTGTGTAGGATATGGTGTGGGTATAAGGTGGGGGTCTGCCTAGTATGGGCGAATAGACCTGCTGCAGTTTCCTCCATTCTTATGTTCTTATGTATAGAGCTGGATGGTGCAGAGACGTGGTATGGTGTAGGTAGGGTAGGGTATAAGTGGGGTGGGGTAAGGTGTTGGTTGTAGGTTATTGGCATACGAGGCAGGCAGGCAGAGTTGGTCCTCACTCAAATGATGTTTACATTACAAATGGGGCTAATGAATTCATCACGTTCCCCAGTTAACAATCGCTAACTCTATGATTCGGCCGCAATTTGGCTCTGGCGACAATAGCCTCAGGGCGATTTGCATCCCACCTAATCCGCCGGCGTCACGAAGGTCGAAAGTCGCGTTAGAGGAGCCGAGGGGTTTCCGCCTCAATGGGGGAGGGTGTGGGTTAGCGCTGTGTTGCCTCCCTGGGTTATAATGGGGTGGAGAATACAAAGCACAGCAGCAGATCAAAGAATCAATTACCAGTGTACATAGTAACGTTGTGATGAGCGTTGGGGAGTGATGGGGAGTGAAGGGGGAGGTGGAGAGGGGTGAGGAGGTGGTGGAGGGAGTGAGGGGGAGGTGGAGAGGGGTGAGGAGGTGGTGGAGGGAGTGAGGGGGAGGTGGAGAGAGTGAAAGGGAGGTGGGGAGGGGAGAGTGAAGGG
>NW_024752135.1:115000-117500 GCF_018991925.1 Homarus americanus
TCGGACCCCTCCTCCACCCTCTGGAAGAAGCCATCAGCGTCAATTTTATTCCAAAATTAGTGAAACACCTTCACTTAACCCCAGCAGAAAGAGCAATCCTTGCACTACCACCGAGACTGGGAGGATGGGATTGACCAATCCAGAGGAGCTTGCTGGCACCGAACATTAGAACTCAGTCAAGCTCACCGCAGCCCTCACTGAGCACATAATAGCTCAGAATGCAACAAGTGAAGGGGATACCCACGAATTAAACAAGATTCGACGGTCCATTACGACTGAACATCAGCACACCCAAAGTGATAAACTGCAGCAACTGATGCTGCAAGTGCCAGAGAACTTGAAAAAAAGAGTAGCTATAGCGCAGGTGGGCGCCTCGAACTGGCTAACAACGTTACTGATAAGGGCAAAAGGTTTCAGTCTTAATAAACAAGAATTTACAGATGCCATTGCTCTAAGGTATGGTTGGCCAGTAGAAGGTTTTCCTCCCAATGCGTGTGTGGCTCTTCCTATGACATCGACCACGCCAAGGTATGCAAGAAAGGGGGCTTCATATGCATGAGGCATGACGAAGTAAGGGATGTCACAGCAAATATGTTGAAGGAAATCTATTATGTCAGGGATATCCGACCCTCCTTCCATTGACGGTGAGAATTTCCATCACAGGACTTCAAACACATCCAACGAAGCCCGTGTGGACGTCAGTGCTCGAGGATTCTGGACGCGGGGACAGCGAGCCTTCTTTGACCTAAGGATTTTCGACCCCTTGGCCGCATGTCACCGTAACTTAGCTCTTGATGCTGCACACAGGAGGAACGAGAATGACAAGATCAGGACATATGGGGAGAGAATTCTGAATATTGATCAAGGCAGCTTCACTCCTCTAGTGTTTACAACCTCTGTTGGGATGGGACCAAGTGTAAGATGTTTCTGTGCCAGACTCGCGGAGGTGTTATCTAAACGGAAGCAGCAGTCCAGAAGTTACGTTACAGCCTGGATGAGGTGTATATACTGTCTTTCTCTCTCCTTATGTCTGCATTGCTGTGCCCCAGGGGAACGAGAGCAACGGCCCCAAAGCCGACAACAGTCGCAGATATTGACTGAGGCAACAGTCACTGAATGCCGCATAGATCTGCGGCTCAACTAGCTCAACACAGCGAGGGTAGCTACTTATGTATTAGGATATTTAATTTTAAGGTAATAAAATGGTGGCGAAGGTGTGTTTATTGGGGGAGGCTGGAGGTCACGTTAAAAAAAGTAGTAATAGTAATAGTAGTAGGTGTTGTAATAGTGGTAGTAGTTGTTGTTGTTGTAGTAGTATTAGAATATTAAAATAACCACCAATACATTTAATTTTTTCCTACAGGTGTCTTAACAAGGTTATTTTCTCACCTGTATGGGGAACAGGTATACCGATATAAGACGATACACTTTGTTTATTGTTTTCGGCGCGAGGTTAGGTCAGGTCAGGTCAGGTCAGGTCAGGTCAGGTCAGGTCAGGTCAGATCAGGTTATGTTAGGTTAAAGGCGTTGAACCACAGATTTATATATATATATATATATATATATATATATATATATATATATATATATATATATATATATATATATATATATATATATATATATATATATATATATATATATATATATAATTTTTTTATTTTTGGGGGGTACCAGGAAGGTTCCCCAACTACATAGGCATACAAACAAACAAACATAAATAATTGTTGAAGTGTTGTTGTTGTTTCCCAGGTGATGTTATCCTAAAAAACCTATATACTTAGTCTGACTCTCAGACATACATACACTTACATACACATATACACAATGACTGCCAGAGAGAGAGAGAGAGAGAGAGAGAGAGAGAGAGAGGCGAGTTAGTAGAAGAGAGCAGAGTGGGTCAGTAGAGAGAGAGAGAGCAAGCGGATCAGTAGAGAACTGGTCAGTCTAGAGAGCGCTGGTCAGTGTAGATAGATAGAGAGCTAACGGATCAGTAGAGAGTAGAATTGTGTTATGCTGTATTTTGGCGGCTGGCTCATGAATAGCAGGGATCACATAATTACATTACTCACCAACCCCCGCTATTATTGTTGCAGATTTTACGGCTCAAAATGTGAATTAAAATGCAACGTTAATTCCGCTACTGGCATACGCATTATTGCTCAGGGGTGACGGAGGAGGGAGGAGGAGGTTATATGTGATAGGGGTGAGGAAGGAAGGGGGAGAGAGGAGGGGAAGGGGGTGGGGAGAGAACAAGGGGTGATGGAAGGGTACATGTTGATAGGGGTGAAAGAAGAGGGAGGGGTAGGGTGGTGAAGGAAGAAGGGGGTGAGGAAGGGTGAAGGAGAGGGGAAATAAGTGGTAGATGGAAGGAGAAGAAATCAGGAGTATAGGTAAAGGAGGGGAAAAGGATGGGAGGAGTCGATAGGAACAAGAGGATAGGAGAGAGGGAAGGTAATGGGAGAAAAAGAGGGTAAGGGAAGAGAAGGGGAGGGGAGTA